>NC_091490.1:43322963-43487418 GCF_947461875.1 Haliaeetus albicilla | reverse complement strand
GGAGCTGGTGCAGGGACACGGCCCCTGTCCTGCTGCGGGGTGCTCACGCCGCGGGGACACGCTGTCCCCTGTGCCCAGCGTCCCCATCGTGCCTGCCGGGGACAAGGTGCATCCCAAAATGCTGCCCGGAGCTGGCAGAGAGGGCAGGATGAGGGTCCCTGACGGTGCTGGAGTGGGTCCCCCCACCGGACACCATTTGTCCCTGCCCCACACCAGCAATGCGCCCAGCCACCTCTCTGCCTCAGTTTCCCCTCCTAAGCCAGGGCGGCAGAGCCAGGATGGGGTGGGTGGACCGATGCCCAGGGGACGTCACGGCCTCTCCGGCTGCCCCAGGGCTGGGAAGGTCCCGGGGCTCCGGAAACACTGCTGCACACCTCACAACCGGACCTGCCGGCCCCGAAAAACAGGAAATGCCAAACCTGCTCCGGCAGCTCATCCCAGGGGATGCACCCCGGCTCCAGGCACCCCCAGACCCTCCTGGGCTGGGGGAGCAGAGCAGGGCCCCGCCACCAGCCAGGCTGAGACCCGACAAATTCATTGCCTGAATCGCCGTCACCAAGGGGCCGTGGCGCCGGGCTCTGAAAGGCCGCCCTGTCCTGGCACCGTGGGCGAAAGCCGGGGACGGCGCCAGGCTGCCAGCCAGCCGCCCCCGAAGCGGGACCCATCCTGCACCCCAAGGCACATCCCGCATCTCAGGCCCAGTGGGTGCACGGTGCTGGTGGTGGTGACTCGGCCGCGCTCGCCGGGCAGCTCGCCGACACCAGTGGGGTGAGCTCACCCACCCTGAATTATTTACACCCTGCCGGGAGCAGTGTAACCCAGCCGGCAGTGCGGGCAGCGGGGTGGGGGCACCACGGGGGCCCAGCTGGCAGGCACGGCCGGGCAGCGGCGGAGGCAGCCGGCGAAGCCTGCACACGCGTGTGTGCCAGCGTGCAAACCGGGGCAATGCTGGGTGGGCGCCCACCCCGAGGCCTCGGCTCCGGGTGCAGGAGGATTTTTTCCTACCCAAGGTCACGGGAAAAGACGTGGCTGAGCCGCAGAGGGGTCCCCAACACCGCTCCTGCCCCCCCAACCTCGTCTGGGCACGGGGGGCCGGATCCTGCCTTCACCCCGCTCCGGCCACAGGGTCCTTCTCGCCCCGCTGCCAGCGAGAGCGGCCCCCAGCCCCCTCCCAGCACCCGGTGCCATCACCAAACCTGCACGAGGGGTCCGCCGGTGGAGCGCCAGGATGGAACCCCGCAGCATCCCAGCCCACGCCCGAGCCCTTGCGTCCCCCTCTTCCCCGCTCGTCCCCGCGGCCACCCGCTCCCCCCCGGCACGCCGAGGCCGTGCCGCTCACCTTGGCTCTCTGGGATAAGGTCACGGGAGCTGCAGCGTGCCGGGGACGGGCACGCCGCTGCCCCGCCACCGAGCGGAGCCCGCGACCGCCGGGGAAGGAGGCATTCGGGGGAGCGGCGACACCGCCTGCCACGGGCGGCCGCGTCCCGGGGGGGACACAAAGTGGGTCACCCTCCCGCAGGCAGGAGTCCTGCTCGGCCGCACGGCAGGCAGCAGGCCCTGCCTGCGCTGCCTTGTCCTGGGGACCCCAACCCAGCCGTGGCCATGGGGACGTCACCTGCCGCCGGGGCCACAGTGGGGGGACCCCAACCCCAGTTTGGGGACCCCAACACAAAGCTTGTGTCCTGCACCCGCTGCCCAGCTCTGTCCTGGGGGGGCAGGCAGCCGGTCTGGGTGGGGGGGGCATGGGCCTGTCCTGGGGGGGGGCAAACGGACCTTTCCTGGGGGCTGCATGGCCCGGAGGTGACACGGGGGGGTGCGTGGACCCTGTGCTGGGGAGGTCACTGCTACATCCTCCGGGACACAGACCTGTGCGTGGACCCCATCCTGGGGGGGAGCACGGACCAGTCCCGGGGGGGGGGACAGGCACAGCCCCGATCCCCTGGAGGACCACAGCCCCCCCGGGCGTGCAGGGATGGGACCCCCGGGGGGGTGCAGGGAGGGCACGGAGCTACCCTGGGGGGTGCACGGAGCCCTCCGGGGTGTGTGTGTGTGGGGGTGTGTGTGTGGATGTGTGTGCTCAGATTCCCCCCCCCGGGGGCACGGCCCCCCCACCCCGTCCCCGGGGAGCCGCATCCCGCCGACATCCGCATCGAGCCGCAGGGAGCTGCCCCCCCCACCTTCTCCCCCCACCCAGCAGCCGCCGCCCACAGCCCCGACCCGACCCGACCCCCCCACCCCGGCGGCGGGGACCGCTCCCGCCCGGTGCCACCTTACCCAGGACGCCGGTGGGAGCCGCCGGTTCCGTTCTTTCCTCTCCGACCGGGACCCGCCGGGGTCGGTCGCCGTCCTGCGCTGTTACCGGCGGCTCGGGCATGGTGCGGAGCTCCGCGGCGGCTCGGCGGCGGGGATCGGTGCATGGGGCCGCCGGGGCTCCGGGCTCGGGGCCGGAACCGGGACCGGGACCGGGACCGGGACCGGGGCCGGGACCGGGGCCGGTGCCGCCACCGCCGCCGCCGCCGCCGCCGGGCGGGAGGAGGGACAAAGGCGGCGGAGCGGAGCGCCGCGCTCCCGGCCCCTTTAATTGTCTGGTTGGCCGCCGTCTCCCCAGCGCCGGTCGCACCGGCCACGCGTGTCCGGCCGCGCCCCGTGGGGTGGTCCTGCGGGGAGCGGGGGGGGCGGTGGCTCACCCCACCCCACCCCACCGGGGGGGGGGCACGGAGCATCTTGACCCCGCGGGGCTGCGTGTCACCAGCATCCCCCCCCCGGGGCTGCCCCACGTCCCCCCCGAATCTGCCCCCCCCCCCGGGGCTGCCCCCTGTATCCCCAACCCCCCTCTACCCTGCCTGCCCCCAGAGCTGCCCCCTAAACCCCCCCGCCCCCCCCCCCCGGGGCTGCCCCATGTCCCCCGCACCTCCCCCATCCCCCGTGTGTCTCCCCCCTCCGTGTCCCCCCCCCGGCCCCGGCACGACGCCCAGCCCCGCGGGTCAGGCTGTTCCCTGGGGCGGGCCGGGGACGGGGAGGGTGTGTGGTTTTTTTGGGGGGGGGCAGGCCGGTAACCCGAGCGGGGCTGCACGCTGCCTCCCTGACCTTTCGGGAGCCCTCCTCTGCCCCCCCCCGCCCCCAACCCGGCCCCCCTCACTCGGACGACACCCCCATCCAGCTCCCCCCCCCAGGACCGGAGGGTCTTGGGGCGCAGCGCACATTGGGGTGGGGATGGGGGGGTACCCCGGTGCCAGGTCCCTTTCGCCCCCCCCCAGCCCTCCCCCCCCCAGCTCCGCGCACGCCCGCGGCTATTTTGGGGCAGGGGCTGGGTGCCAGCGATGAACGGTGCCACAAGGAGCCGTCCCCTCTGCTGGCATCTCTGCTTCGGCAGCTGGGGGGGGGGCTGGGGGACACACACACAGGCTGGCACATCTCCCAGGCCAGGCCTGGCCACTGTCCCTGCCTTGGCTGGGCACGGGTGGGGTGCTCCCCCCCCCCGCCGCTCCGGCAGAGCCTGAGCCCCCATGAGACCCTCGTGGAACCCCTGTGGGTCGGGTCCAGCTGCTGGGTGGGGAGGAGAAGGCTGAGCTGCTCAGAGCTGGGGGGTGAGGGGGGGGCACAAGGAAAAGCTTCTGCACCCTACGGTGGGGAGGGGGTCTGGGCTGGCCTGGTCACCCGGGGGCTGACCCCGGGGCTTTGCAGGGGGGTGCAGGGCTGTGTGCGTGGGGTGTGTGCACCCCAGCACCCCAAAAGCCCCCCGGGAAGACCCCCCCAGCCCCAGAGCTGGGGCCGTTCCCTGCTGCAGCCCCTCCTCTGGGTTCCAGTCCCTTATCCCTGACCCACAGAGCGGGGGGCGGGGGGGGCAGCGGGTTCGGGGGTGTCCGCAGGGATTTAGCAGAGGCAGCAGCATTGAGGGGTGTCCAGCATCCCAGGGATTCCAGCATCCCTGCCTGCATCCCTGCCTGCATCCCTGCCTGCATCCCGGCCATGCTGCTGCTCGCTCCTCCCTGCTCCGGCGCCTTTGTCTGCATGGCCACCCCCCGTGTCCCCCCCCCGCCATCACCGCATCGACCCGCAGCCTTCCCCAGGCCCTCAGCCGACCCCAACCCACTGCATACTGAGCCGAGATTTTGGGGGCCGTGGGGGGAGACCCCCCAGAACAGGTGGGACCCCATTGTCCTGCCTGCTCGTACCCCAACCTCTGGGCATCGGCTGGCTTGTATGCCCCCCCCCCAAAGCCTTGGGCCCTGAGCAGGAGGGGATGGGATGGGGACAAGGATGGGAACCCCCAGCCCCGGGCAGGGATGGGGGGGCAGGATGGGGGGGGGTTGGGGGGGCAGGATGGGGAGCGGGTACCGCGCCGTGATGCTGCTCGGGGAAAATTTCTATGGTTCACGGAGCAGCGAGGCCGCGGGCGGCTGCGGGCCCCTCCCGGTGCCCACGGCGGGGGGGGGGCAGCTTGTGGGAGCCCCCAGGCCGCAGGTCAGGAGTCAGGCCTGGCCCCCGCTGGGGGGTGAGACCGCCGGGATGTGGTGGGGGTTCCCCAGGGGAAGAGCAGCTCTAGTTTGGGTGGGTGCAGAGCCGGGGCTAAGTCACCTCGGGGTGTGGGGGTGCCCAGCGCAGGGACACCCCCCCCAGGGTGAGCGGGGGACCTCAAAAATCCCAAATGCTCCTGGACAGCCTGTGTCGGGGGGGGGGGCCAAGGGAACCTCCACCCCCGCGGGACGGGGACACCAGTGGGTGCAGAGGGGATGATAAGACAGGGACGGGGCAGGGCTGGGCTCTGCCATGGGGGGACACGGGTGCTGCCCCCCCCCGCCCCGGACACGGAGACCCCCCCAGCTCGGGGTCCTGCGGTGCTGGGGGTTATTTTTAGGGTGCAGCCGGGGGTCGCGGGTGTCCGGCTCCCGCCCGGCCCCGCACCCGCAGGGTTGCACCGCAATCCCTGGGGGAACCCCGCGGGGGGGGGGATAGGGAGGGAGCGCGGGGGGGGGACACGGGGACGGGGACGGGGACACGGACCCCCACGATCCGGCCGGGCGGAAGCGCTCGGCTCCTACCGAGCTTCAAGCGCCGCGACGTCCCTCCTGGGGGACTGACCAATCAGAAACGGGATCTCCCCCGTGAAGCCCGCCCCTCGTCGGAGCGCTGGCCAATCGACGCGCGAGGATGGGCGGGGCGAGGCGCCCACGCTGAGGGCGCCGGGGGCTCATGGCGCTACGGAGGGCGCTGAGCGCGGCGGGACGCAGGTGGGAGCACCCAGGGGTGGGGGGACCCCGGGGTGGGGGGCACCCTGGACTCTGGGGAGGGGGTGCACGGGAGGGGGTGCGCCTAGGGGTGGGGGTACCTTGGGGTAGCCGTGGGGCACGGGGACGGGGAGCGCTTGGGGAGGGGGTGCACCCTTATTTTTGGGGGGGGGGTGCAGAGGGAAAGGGGGCTGCACCCTGATGCCTTTGGGGGTGTGTGGGGTGGGGATGCACCCCAGAGGGGAGGGGGTGTGCAGGAGGAGGGGGTGTGTGGGGGGGGCTGCACTTTCAGGAGTGGGGGGGAGATGCGGGGGGGGGGCTGCGGGGGGAGAGGGGTGCACCCCTGCACCCTGCCTGCCCGCCCTGGGCCTGGTGGGGTGCACGGGGAGGGGTGCAAGCTGGGGTGGGGGAGTGTAGAAAGAAGGGCTGCACCCCTGGCCCTTGAGGTGGGGGAGGGGCATAGGCAGGAGGGGTCTGCACCCCAGAGCCCAGTGGGAGCCCCCTTGGGTCTGTGGGGTGCAGGGGGAGGGGTCCCGGGGGGTAAATGGGGGGTTGCAAATCCCTGCACCCTCTCTGGCCCATCTGGGGGGTGCGGAGAAGGGACCCCTGCACCCCTTCTCCGGGCTGCCTACCCCCTCGCAGGTGGGCGCAGCACCTGTGCACCGCGGCGTGGGGGGACACCATCTTCGCCGTCTCCTCGGGACACGGGCGCTGTGGGGTGGCCGTTATCCGTACCAGCGGACCGGGCAGCCGCGGGGCCCTGCAGAGCCTCACCGGGCGCCCCGAGCTGCCCCCACCCCGCGTCCTGGCCCTGCGACGCATCCGAGACCCCGCCACCGCCGAGCCCCTGGACCGCGGCCTCGTCGTCTGGTTCGCAGGTAGGGCTGACATCGTGGCTCGGTGCCCGGTGGGGGTCTTGGTGCCCGGCACGGCCCCTCTCGGCTTCCCCGGCACCGTGAAGCCGGCTGAGTGCGGATGCCGGTGGGGATGGTCCTGGGTCGACGCTGGCCCCTGTGCACTGATCGTATATAGCTGCAGTACAGCTGCTAGCAGGGGGTCTCTCCCGACCCCCCCCCCAAAAAACCCCTGGGGGGTCAGAGGCATGCATGATGCCACGGGAGGGGAAGGGATGGGGTACGCCGGATCCAGCCGGGGGGGCAGCTCACGGCGGTGGGATCAGCTGGTGCCCATCCAAGCCGTGCCCCCTGCTCCGCAGGTCCCCAGAGTTTCACCGGGGAGGACTGCGCCGAGCTGCACGTGCACGGCGGGCCGGCGGTGGTGAGCGGGGTGCTGCGGGCGCTGGGTGAGGCTCCCCCCGTTCCTCTTCCTCCCCCCCCTTCCCCTCTTGGCTCCTGCTCCCTGGGGGTGCTACCGGAGGGTACCTCCAGCTCAAGGAATGGGGCTCACCCCGCGGCTGGCAGGGCGCTTGCCCGGGTTGCGTCCCGCCGAGCCCGGGGAGTTCACGCGACGAGCCTTCCGCCGCGGGAAGCTGGACCTGACGGCGGTCGAGGGGCTGGGGGACCTGATCCGGGCAGAGACGGAGGCCCAGCGGCGGCAGGCGCTGCGGCAGATGGAGGGCGAGCTGGGACGGCTCTACCAGCGCTGGAGCGAGACTCTCACCCAGGTAAGGGTGTCGGGGTGTGGGCTCGGATCCGGCCGCCTTGGTTCCTCCGCTGGTGCCTGGTGGCTTGGGGACATGGGGCTGGGCTGTCCCCACCGCCCCCCCCTGCACCGCCCAGGCTCTTGCCCACCTCGAAGCCTACATCGACTTCAGTGAAGATGACAACGTGGAGGAAGAGGTCTTGTCCCAAGGTGAGGGCTGGCAGGGTCGGCGGTGGGACTCGGACACCCTGTCCCTCCTGTCCCCCCACCACCACCATGTCGTCCCCCCCCGGCTCTTTCCCTGCAGTGGATGCCACCGTGCGGGAGCTGGAGCAGGAGGTCGGTGCCCACCTGCAGGACGGGCGCCGCGGGGAGCTGCTCCGCGGTGGGGTTCACGCCGTCATCGCCGGCCCCCCCAATGTGGGCAAGAGCAGCCTGCTCAACCTGCTGTGTGAGTGGGGCGCAGGGGGGCTGCGCACAGCCTGGACGAGGTTCCCCCTCCCCATCGGTGGCTGCCGTCCCCGATGCCAAAAGGGCAGGGGGGGTCCCTGGCATCGTCCCCTGAGCCCTGTGTCGTGTTGTTTCCCCCCCAGGCCAGCGTCCAGCAGCCATCGTGTCGCCGGTGGCGGGGACGACGCGGGACGTGGTGGAGGTGGCGCTGAACGTCGGCGGTTACCCCTTGGTGCTGAGCGACACGGCCGGGCTCCGCGATGCCACCGACCCCGTCGAGCAGGAGGGGGTCAGCCGCGCACGAGACCGGTGAGGCTGGGGGAGGCCGGGCTGGGGGTAGCCCCCACCGTGGGGGCTGGGATGACTGGGAGGCGGCAGGATGCGGCCCCTTGCCCTACCCTGCCGCCCCCCACTCCTCAGGCTGCAGCAAGCAGACCTGGTGCTGGCCGTGCTGGACGCTGCGGCGGTGCCCGCCGAGCCGGCTGGGCTGGGGGCTGCCCTGGGGTCCCTGCTGCCCCCCACTGCCCCCCCCTGCATCCTGGTGCTCAACAAGGCCGACCTGCTGCAGGGGGGCGGAGGGACCCTACGCGACGCCTGCACCCAGGGAGACCCCCTGCCCCCCGCCGCCCTCCTCTCCTGCAAGACAGGCGAGGGGCTCGACCACCTCCTGGAGCTGCTGGCACAGCAGCTGGCGCGGCTGTGAGTGTGTGGGGGCACGGAGAAGGCGCGGGGACGTCGGCCACCCCGTCCCAGCTCGGAGGGGTGCTCCAGGCTGGTTTCTCCCTCCTCCCCGGCCCCCAGGTGCGGAGACCCCCTGGCAGGCTCCCCCAGCCTGACGCAGAGCCGGCACAGCCTCCACTTGGGCGACTGCGTGACGGCGCTGGCGCGTTACAGCCGGGAACGCCGGCAGGACCTGGGGCTGGCGGCCGAGCAGCTGCGGTTGGCGCGGCGGCATCTGGGCCGGATCACCGGCCACGTGGGCGCCGAGGATGTCCTCGACATCATCTTCAGGGACTTCTGCATTGGCAAGTGAGGGGTGCAGCGAGGGGGGGGTCCCCTGGCTGCGGTGCCACCGGCGTTGAGAGGACTGCGAGCAAGGGGAGCTTTTGGCTCCGTCCTGGTATTAAACCGTGGTGCCTTCGGCGGCTTTGGCATCCTTCCCCCTTTCTGGTCCCCGACGCTGCGGGGCTCGGCGTCCCCGTGCTGGGCTGCGGTGTTTTCCTGGCCGGGGGGGAGCGTGTCCCGAGCCCCAGGCATGGAAAAAAACACTGGGAGAGGCCCCGTTTCCTGGCCAGGAGGACAAACAAGGAACTGGAGTGTCTGGAAGGGAAAAGCCACCCGGGGGCTTCCCCCCTGGGGCATCCCCTCCCGTGCCGTGGCGTGGGAGCTGTGGGACTCAGCATCCTGGCGGGTCTGTCCCAGCACCCCGAGTGCACTCCCAGCCCCGGTGGGGGTCTTGGGACCCCTGGGGCACAGCCCCAGTCTGGGGAGCCATGGGATTCCCCCCAGGTCTTGCACCCACTTGGCAGCTTTGAGGGCTGCAACCCCAAAGGTGGGGGCTCCCCAGGGACCACCCCCCAACCCCCCAGTTGGGTCTCCCAGGCTCCGGAAGCGCCTGGTGCTCCGAGATTATTTATAGCAGAGCTCCAGGAAATCCTCTGGCAGCGAGCGGGTCTCCCCGGTCCCACAGCCAGGCTGCGTGGGGGCAGCTGGGACAGTGGGGGAGTCCCTCTGTCACCCCCCATCCCACCCCGGCACCATGCTCTTCCAGGGGCTGGGCAGAGACTGGGTGGCATTCCCATCCTCCGGCAGTGGAGGGTGGCAGGAGCATGTGGCTGCCTGTATCCCGGGAGGGATGCAGCCTGGGGGACCCGAATGGGACCTGGGCGGGGGAACCCGTGTGGGATCTGGGGGTGCTGGATGGGGATGTCCCGGGAGCGCTATGTGCCGCTGATGGGGTGCTGGCAGGGGATGGCGTGCGGGCAGCCCGACAGGCAGGAAAAGCTCTTTCAACAGGAAGGAGTGGGAAGCACGGCTGTAAATCAGCAAGCGGCAGCTGGCGATTAATCACCGCGCTTGGCGCGTCCTGTGCCCGCCGCTGCACCCCGGCCCCATGTCCCGGCGTGCGGAGGGGCCTCGGTGGCAGGATGCGGCTGCCAGGGTTTGGCGGCCAAGGGCTTCCCGCTCGCTCGGCCTCGCACGCTTCCCGCCCCAGAGGGGCGCGTGAAGCCGGGACGGGATGTTCCCGCTCCCCATCCCGGCCGTGGCCTCTGCATCCCCTCTCATAGGCATTTAGACACACATGTGGTGAGCTGTGTCGGTGCTCAGGGCTGGCTCTATTTACAGCTGCCGGCCGCCCCGTCTCCAAGCATACGGGTACATGCGCAGGGGAGGCGAGCGTGTGGGAGAGGACGAACATGGGGGCTCGGGGAAGGGGACGGGAGGTTGGCTCTGGCTCCTGCCATGCTGGTGGCCCCCCCCAGGGGCAGGGGGAAGGATGGCGGTGGTGCCGGCCACTCGCTCCCGGTCGGGTTTTGCCATCCATGCCGTGGGAAGCACCTCCTGGGCTTGTCCTCGAGCCCCTCGCCGCCGTTTTCCGTACACCGCTCGGCCGTTAGCCGCTGCAGAGAGGGCAGGATCAGGCCCCCAGCACCACTCGCCTCCAGTGCCCCCAGCCACCTTCACCTCCCCCCCACCAAAGCCCGCAGGCTCCCGCGCTGGCCCCCCTCACCTGGTGTTCTTCAGGGTGGACGTGTACTGCTCCACGATCTTCTGCACCGTCCGCTGGATCTCCTCCACATTGATTTTGCCTGGTGGGACGGAGGAGCGGGCCCTGAGCTGGGCTGGGCAGCAGTGGTGGTGAGGGGAACAGTGGTCCCCAGGGAGTCCCCCACCCTCCTCCCCAGGACTCACCCATATTCCCGAAGATGCCCTGGTTCCTCAGAGCATCCACGTAGGAGCCGGTGCTGGCAAAGGGTCCCAGCCGCCCACTGCTGCCCAGCACCCGTGAGCCCGTGATGTCGAAGAAGGTGTCCATCTGCGGAGGAGAGCGGATGGTGGTGGTCAGCGCCGGCACCGCTGGCCCGCGCGGCACCGCACCTCTGGGCAAAAAGGGGGCCTGGGGGTGCTGCAGCGGCTTGTCCGTGCCTGGGGTGTACTCGCAGCCGTACGGAAGTGTGTTTGCAAAAGAAAGTATGTGTGTGCAAAAGAAAATGCCTGTGCCAAGGTGCGTTTGCAGAAGGGCATGTGCAAAAGAAAAAGGTACGTGCCCAGCCTCGTGTGCTCCCGGCACGGCCACGGAGGGTGCCCAGGGATGTCCCCGTGCCCCGGCAGCTCCCTCACCTTGGAGCCCATGCAGATGTTGAGCTGCTCCTTGAAGTACCCAGCCTGCGCGGCAGCTTTGCTCTTCTCCTCCAGCTCCTTGCTGAGCTGCTCCTTCTCCACCAGCAGCTTCTTCTTTTCCTCCTGGTTGCCCTTGACCTGTTTCTCAGCGTCCTGCAGCCGCTTGTCCAAGTCCTGCTTCTCCCTGGAGCAGTTCATGTGACACTGGAGCATGTTCATGTCGCAGACGCTTTTCCCCATGTATTTGGTCTCCCGTTCCTGCTGCCAGAGGAAAAGCCCCTCCGTCTGCTGCGTCAACCAGGTGACCTGGTCGTTGACTTCGTTGCAGCTGGGGACGGCCAAGCCCTTGATGCGCTGGAAGAAGTAGTTCATGTCGGACCTCAAGGATCTGCACTCGTGCTTCAGCAGTTCCAGGTTGGATTTGGCGGGCTCGCAGGTGATCCTGGTGTTGAGCAGGTCCCGCTGGCAGCTCTCCTGCTCCTGGGTGGCTTTGGTCAGCGTGGCACCTGCTTTGCGGCAGTTTTCCTCTAGCTCCTTCTTGGCCAGGGCTGTCTGGTCCAGCTGGTTCCGCAGCAGCGCCTTGTCGGCTGGAAGGGGGGGCACAGGTTTGGGGTCCATGGTTTCCTCCCACCACCACTAACTCCCACCCTACATCTTGGGGTGACACCCCTGCCTGGCCCGGGGAGGGGGCAGACCCCCTGCACAGCCTGCGGTGGGTCCCCAAGGGATGCTGGGGGTCCCCAGGGGGCTGGGAGGGGGATGCCCAGGGTGGGGCGACAGCCTGGGGGGGGTCCCTTACCACTGCAGCTGGCATTGATGACGCTGATGGTCATGTGGCACTCGTCCAGCTTTATCTTCTGGTAGAAGATGATCTTCATCATCTCCTGCAGCTGAGGTAAGGGGAGGAAGAGGAGGGGGGGTCAGAGTGTCCTGCAAGGACACCCCCCCCCCCCGGCATCGCCTTGCTCCCCCCAGGTGGTGGTGAGAGTGCTGGGGGCTGGCGAGGGTGGGGGATTGAGGAGGATGAGGGGGGGGCTGTGAGAATGGAACCCCCTCAGCCAGTGGCTGCCTCTGGAATGCCAGGGCTGACACCCCCCCTGGGGCTGGGGGGGGGGCATGTCAGCGTGGCCAGCAGGCTCTGCCCCCCCCATCCATCCCTGCTGAAGCTTGCGGGGCTGAAGCAAGGTCCCAGCTCCCCACAGCCCCCAGCACCCATGGGTGGGTTGCTGCCCCCAGTACCTGGGGGGCTTTTCCTTCCTTCCCCGGGGAAGGGGGGGGGGGGGGCTCACCTTGGGGATGGGGTTGGAACCCTGGGTGCTATTGCACTTATCCAGGTCCCGTTGCACCTTCTGGGCGAGGACCTGCAGCCCTTGCTTCTCCTTGAGGGTGGCGTTGAGGGTGCGCGTCAGGTTCATGTTCCTCCCGCTGAGGGTGATGATCTTGTTGTAGCGATCCTGCAGCTGCTCCTCCAGCAGCCGAAGGTGCGTGTCGGTGCCCGCCTGCGCGTTGCCGTACACCATGAACAGCACCAGCCCCAGGATGATGAGGAATTGGATGAGGGAGGTGAAGAGGAAGATATACTTCACATAAAAACCACAGTCCCGCTTGGGCATCGCTTCCTTGGCTTCCAGACCAAACTTGGCCATGGCGTAGCTGCTCTTCTCCATCCCACCGATGCTCTGCGCACCCCACCCCACGGCAGCCCCTTTCAACGGGGCCGCGCCGGGGTGGAGCTCGCTCCCGCCGCCGTGTTTATATTGCTGTATTTAATATTTCCTTCTGCTGGGCTCCTTCCTGCCTCTCCGGATGCCTCAGACCTCCCGGGTTATCACGATGCAGCTTCTGTTTGCAGGAGGACTATTGTTCCCGATGGCTAACAGAGGGGGGTGAAGCGTGGGACCCTGCTCCCCCTCCCTGTGCTGGGGCTCAGCGCTCCCCTGGGACCGGCTCTCACCCCAAAAATAGCCCCCAGCACGGCAGGCACTGGGGATGCCCAGGGAATGAGTCCCCAGGGGCAGGCAGGGTGGGCTGCGGCTGCCCACGCTCACTGGTGGGGTGATGGAGGAGGATCCCACCGCCTGCACCGGGCACCCCGGGGTTGGTCCTGGCACCACGTCCTCATGGTGGGATGGTGGCACGCGAGTCACCAGTGGACCCCACGGCTCACTGGGTTGGTGGCACGCAGGGACTGATGCTCCACGTCTGCTCTCCTGCAGCTTGCAGGCAGCTCGCAGGCAGGGGAAGGATGTGGCCAGGTCCTGGCTTGCAAGTAGGGTTGGCAGTGGGCTGGGGTGGGTGATGTGGGGCCGTGGGATGAAGCCACTGGTGGGAACCTGTGGCTGCAGCTCCCGTGGGTGCTGTCACTCCACAGAGCCACCATCCTGCCACGGGGCCCGGGGAGCTGCTCCTGGTCTGTCCCCTGCCGGGGACATCTCTGCTGGGCAGAGCGCAGCCGGTGGAAGGGAGCAAGGGGCAAATCCAGACCTTTCTGTGCCCACCTGCGGCACTGCCACATCCCCAGGCTGCCAAGGAAGCCCCGGCCGAGCACATGGAGCACGGGTGGCCCTGGCCCCGTGCGAGGACGGCCACCCATGCCACCATCGCTGCTGTGGTGGCTCAGCCCAGCCGGGCACGGATGGAAAGAGCCGTGGGTTTGCAGCCATCTCCCCCTTCCCGCTCCAGGTCTGGGGTCCCCTGGGCCCCACACTGGGCTGAAGGGGGAGCCTGGGGGTGAGGGCTGGCTTGGGGACAGGCTGGGGACATGGAGGGGGCTCCTCAGTGCAGGGAAAAGGGGTCACAGCGGGAGCAGGCAGCACCGTGGCAGGGACCAGAGGGAGGGGGAATGGTGCCCATCCGATCCTCAGTACTGGTGACCACAGATGGGGCATCTGGGCTCAGCCGGACCATGTTTGGATCCCAGCCATGGCCATCGCCACCCCGTCCCCATCCCATGGGAGCCCTGGGCTGCGGTGGAGGGGCTGACTGTGCCTGGGACACCCCCCAGCTCTGCAGGATGCCCAGCCAGGGTTGGGGGGGGGCTGGCTGGGGGGGCCGAGGTGTGGGGCCACGCCAGGCGCTGACCCCGATCCGCTTGCTGTTTCCTGCCTTCTGGCTGTGCCGTGGTCCCTGGGGACCGGGAAGTGTCTGCGATGGTCGGGATGGTGTCGGTCCTGAATCCATTCTCAGCTACTGACGTTTCCTTCCTGAGCTGCAAA
This sequence comes from Haliaeetus albicilla, assembly GCF_947461875.1. Classification (NCBI taxonomy): domain Eukaryota; kingdom Metazoa; phylum Chordata; class Aves; order Accipitriformes; family Accipitridae; genus Haliaeetus; species Haliaeetus albicilla. The sequence continues at coordinate 43,473,581 of NC_091490.1, read as the reverse complement.
TAACGGTGAGTCACCCCCCGGCCCCCCCCGGCCCCACAGCAGGGACACTGCCGGGGCTCTGCCGGACCCCTGAGCCCAAGACCCCAACATGCCAGTGGCTTCTCTGGTCAGATGCTCCCTCTGGCATCTCGCCCCATGGGCTCCCCGCAGCCTCCTGGGGTCACCGGGCATCCCAACGGGGTATCCAGCCCCCCCGCCAGGCTGCAGACCCTGCCTCTGTCCCATTTTCCCATTAGCCTCCTGGCTATAATTAAGCTTTCCCATGCTGAGGGCTGGCGCTGCGTTGAGGTCGGGCCATGGGAATGGCTCTACCTGGTTCCCCTCCCTGTCCCAAGTTGCTGGGGGGCTGGGGTCTCCACTTTGGGACCACTGGGTTTGGGGTGCAGGAATGGGGCTTGTCCCCCCTCCATAGGCTCTGCAGCCTGGGGACCCCCCGACACAAGCGGGGGTCATCTCGCAGAGGCACTTTCACCTGGAAAACCGCCTGCCAGCACCTTCCCCGGCCCCCAAGCCAGGACAGGGGGGGCGGGCAGCGAGGGGCACGGGGGGCAATGATGTCCCATGGAAAGCGCAGGCAGGAGGAGGCCGGATGCCTGCGCGCAGCCTGCCTGCCCTCTGCACAGGATACCGCGACGGCAGGAAAATCTGCAACTTTCCTGGAAACTTTCTTCAAAGCGGATCAAAGATGCCGGGAAGCGACTGCAAAACAGCAGCAGCTGATGATCCCCATTCCCCTCGGCACCGTATCCCTGGCTGGGCCCCCCCCCACCCCAGGGTGCCTGTGGGGTCCCTGGCAGAGCCGGGTCCTGTCCTGGCAGCCGCTGGCACCGCGGTGGCAGAGCCCGGTTAAAAAGTCCTGGGGGGCGTGTGGTGACTGAGCAGGGCTCTGGGGATGGCTGAGCTGGTGGCACAGGGAGACGTCCCGGTGAGCAGAGCAGCCTTTATTGCCCAAACACCTGCCCAGTGTTCCCAGTTTCTGGAGCGTGCTGGGAGCGTGGCATTGAACCCTGGAGCTGATTAAGGAGCAGCTCCAAGCAGTCGGTGGGGGAAACCATCCCTTGGTTGAGCTAAAACTCTGCCCAAAAGCTGGACAACCGACCCCTCTGGTCCTGCCGTCCTGCTCCGGCTGTGGCATCGGGACACACGGCAGCGTCACGATAGGCGACAGGATCGGGACACGTGGTGGTATCGGGATAGAGAGTGCCATCGGGACAGGGTGGCATGAAGGCACACGGTGACCACCAGCGTCGTTCATCTGGACACGCTAGCTCCAGTCAGGGCTGAGCCGCTGCTGGGTCCCAGTGCTAAGGGGCGCTGTGGGACTGGGAATGATGGGCTCGACGTTGGGGTTGGTGGGGGGGGTGCCCGGCCCCCAGCCCCCGGCAGGGAGGGGGTCGGGGGGTTTGTGGGGCTTCAGCCTTTCCTGCAAAAGAGGAGAGAGCAGGGAGTGAGTCCCCACACAGCCCCCGGGTCCTGTTCCCCTGGGGACACCGGTGACGATGGCACCTGCCGGGAAGAGTGGCCGTGAGCACCCAGGCTGGCCGCACCGGTGAAGCCCCCTCCCCAAACTAATGCTTGGGTCGTGTGCCCCCCCTTCCCAAGCGCTGCAGGTAGGCCAGCACCCACAGAAAGTACCGGGATGGGGGGCACCTGCGCCCAGTCGCTCGGTCCCTCGCCCGCCGCCGCCGCAGCGCGTCGACCTCGGCCGCGTAGTCCCGTCTGCGGGGAGAGCGGAGTGGTGTGAGGGGGTGTCCCTGTCCCCCCTGGGGATGGGGGGGCGGAGGGTCCCCATGGGCAGAGAGGGACAGGGCAGTGTGGTGGAGGAGCTGGGTGTGGGGCTGGGTTGGTTTGGGAGGGTGGGTGCTCAGCCCATGGAGGGGGGGGGGACAGGGACCTTACAGGGTGGCTTCGAGCTCTCTCTGCCGGGCCTCGCATTGCTCCCCGCGCGCCCGCAGCGCTCGCTGCTGCTCCACCGCAGCCTCCAGCCGCTGCCGCAGCCCCAGCGCCTTCTCCTTGCCCTGCGCCAGCTCCTCTGCGGGACGAAGGGGACAATGGGGGTCACCCGCGCACCCCAAACCTGAGCCCCTTCTGCCGGGCATTGCCCAAAGGGCTGGGGGACCCCCGGGTGAGCTGCTTGAGCGGGGTGACGGGGGGGACCTGCGCCCCACGCCGCTGCTGCCGGGGGGATGGAGCTCACCTTGCAGAGCTGCTTTGCCGCGGGCCAGTTCAGCCCGCTCACGCCGCAGGGCCAGCACCTCGTTCCCCAGCGCCGTCACGTTGGCCTCCAGCCTGGCCTGGGGAGAGGGGACACGGCGGCGTGGGGACAGGGGTGGGCAGCGTTCTCCCCGTCTCTTCATCTGCGGCTGCAGGTCTGACCCTCCTCACCACGGCCCCATGTCCCCAAGCTGTCCCCCATGCTCCTGGTGGCCTTAGGTTCCCCCCGTTATGTTTCTCGAAGGGGTAGGGACATGGATTTGGGGAAAATCCCTCTTGCCTGGGGGGATGGCTCAGCCTGAGCTCGGTGAGGATGCTGGCGCACCAGGGATGTCACAGGAGCCCCAGGTCACCCAAGCGCCCCGTGAATGGCATCCCCAGTGCCTGAGAGGGGATGGGGCTTCCCCCCTAGTCGGGTCCCCAAGAGGCTGCACAGCCCAACCCCAATCCCGGCGCCAGCCCTGGGAAGTGGGAGCACTTTTCCAGCCTCTCCGGGCCATTGTTCGGCCGGATGAGCCCCGGAGGGGCGGTGGGACCCGGCTCTTCCTCCGGGCTGCGGCCGCGGTGCTGGGGCCAGGCCTTTTCCCAGCCAGGGCCGCAGCTAAAAATACCTGGGAGGAGAGAAATGGCAGCTCCGCACCAGCTCCGGCCTCCGCTGCTGCTTTGGGACGGGGTAATTATATGTGCGTGGAGCAGCTTGGTCACAGCTAAGAATAGCTGCCCCTGGCTGGGCACGGGCACCCGGGCAGGGGGATGGCAGGACCCGGGCTATGCCGAGGGACCGGGAGCAGCCGGGACTCCCCTTTTGGGGTGTCCCTTGCAGGAAGGTGGCCATGCACCCCTGGGGTGCTGCTGGTCCACCCATCCCAGAGCTGCTTCTCCCCCTTCCCGGCTCATCTTTGCAGCCAGTCTTTGCTCTCCGGGGATTGTGCATCTGCAGCATCCTTCCCATCAGTGCCGGGGCTTTCCACGAGCCTGGTCAAAATCCCCCAAGGAATGAAGCATCACCCTGGTCTTGGCTACTGAGCTCTCCCAGAAATCCCCCTCTCCGCCCCAACGTCGCTCCCCCCACTGCCGTGCATGCAGCCGGCTGGCCGAGGACCCCCTTGGCCCCCATCCCTGCCAGCACCTACCGCCCGCTCCCGGCAGGACGCCAGGCTGACATTGAGTTTCTTGCCGTCACCGCGGGCCTGGGTGAGCTCCCGCCGCAGAGCATCCTCCGCCCGTGCGGCCGCCGCCGCCGCCTGCTGCAGCCGGGTTCGGTCCCGCTCCAGCTCGGCCACGCGGTTCCCCAGTTCCCGGCTCTCGTTGGCCGCCCGTTCCCGGCAGCCCCGTAGCTTCCCCACCGCCTCTGAGCGCCACACCATCACCGCCACCGAGACCGTCACCGCCGCCACCAGCACCAGCAGCATCACGCACAGTCCCAGCACCTTCAGGGTGGCCTTGGGCACCGCAGGGTCCATGCCGGAGGGGGACACGGGACTGCTCGCCCGCTCCGGCGGCGGCTGCCCGGGATGTGCCAGCATCCCCAGGGCAGGTCGCTCCCTGGGTTGCCGTAATTACCGCGTGTGGGTTTTTCTCACCAAACACGGCTTTGGGCTGTGGTTTCTTGCAGGTCATAGCCCAGAATAGACTTTGTTTGTGCTGGAGGTGGGAGGATGCTCTGCCCCGGCGCCCGGCCGTAGGTCACAGCTGCAGGGACAAGCAGGGATGCAGTTGGGGTCTGGTGGATGTTGGGAATGCTGAGGCTGCAGTCTACCTGAGGGGTATCTGCAGCACCCCCTTACCCGCACCGTGCAGCAGGGTCAGGGCTCTGGGTCCCCAAGAGGTGCTGGAGCAACAAGATGCTGGATTTCCACAAGGTTTTTTTGAATTTTATTAAAAAATAACCTAACCGTGAAGTGCCTGTGGACCCCTCGGCTCAGGGCAGCCCTGCCATGTCTCTGTGCCCTCCAGCACATGCCCCAGTCCCCTTCTCTTGCCCTGGGCACAGTCCTTGGTGGCTGGAGGGAAATCATCTCCCCAGGATATCGCCACGGTGAATAGGGTGAATTTGGCAAGCAGAGCATGCAAGGAGGTATAGGCGGTCCCGGGACAGGGCTGAGCAGGCACCGGGCTCCTGCAGCAGACACTGCACCCGCTGCCACCCCTAGACTCTGCCAGGCTGGACGGGGATGGTTCCTCCTCGCCCCACGTCAGGGGACGAGGAATCATGGAGGTCCATGTTCCTGCTGCTCACAGGAGGAGCATCCCAGGGAGGAGGAGAACCAGGAGGCTGAGGGACATGGCAAGGAGCCTGTTCCCACCCGAGTGCTGGCTCCTCAAGTCCTGGAGTTCCTTCTGCAGGTGCTCGTTCTGCAGCTGGAGCTCATTCCTGGGGGGGGGGACAGGGAGAGTTGGTGACAGAGCGTGGGGCTGGGGGTGGTGTGGGGGAGCGTGGGGCTCACCTGCTGCTTTCCAGGTCCTCCAGCTGATTCTGCTGCTGGGTCACCTCTGCCTTGAGCTTCCCATTCTCCTCTGCAGGGAGGTGACGGCAGACCGGGGTCAGGGTGTCCCAGGGGACAGGGATGAGGGTGACTTGAGGGGATGGAGATCAGGGTGTCTTGGGATGGGGATGAGGGTGGCCCAGAGGATGGGGATCAGGATGACACAGGGGACAGGGATCAGGATGACACAGGGGACGGGGATCAGGATGACCCAGGGCATGGGGATCAGGATGACACAGGGGACAGGGATCAGGATGACCCAGGGCATGGGGATCAGGATGACCCAGGGGACAGGGATCAAGGTGTCTCATGGGATGAGGATCAAGGTCACCCAGGGGACAGCGATCCGGGTATCTCAGGGGATGGGGATGAGGGTGACCCAGGGGCTGGGGGTCAGGGTAGCCCAGGGGCTGTTGTCTGTGCCCACACCCCCCACCTCGGAGCCCTCACCCTGCCCAGGACTCACCTTGCAGCTGGGTTACCCTGGCAAGAGCCTGCTCCAGCTCCGAGGCTTGCCCCTCCAGCTCACCCTGAGCATCGGCAGAGGGAAGGGGCTGGAGACTCCGGCTCGGGCGCTCCCTCGCACCAGCCAAAAGCACCCAGTTCAAGGTGGGGGGCTGCAGGTTTCCCCATAGGGTCCCAGCCCCCCACCTGCCAGCAGAACCCCAGCACCTACCAGCTTATTCCTGCAGACTTCCCACTGGTGGTGGGCTTCCGTGAGGGACCGGTTGGTGACAGCCAGCGCCTCCTCCAGCCACTCCAGCCTCACTGAGCAATTCCCCACCATCGCAGGGACTGCGGCCGGCTGGCAGAACATGGTGGTGAGGACTACCGCCAGCACCACAACGACCACACAGAAGACCACGGCCACGTGTATCTTCCAAGCTTGCTTGGCTCGGGGCAACCAGTGTGGGCTGCAGCCCTCCATCCTGCCTGTGCTGCCCTGTCCAGGCAAAAACACACTGGGCTGGGAGCAAGCTTGAGTTTCCCCCTAAAATCAAACAGTTTCATTTCTCAAAGAGTGGGACTTTCCAGGAAATCATGTGGTTTGTGACAGAGCAGCATCCGGGGGAGTTGAATGGCCGCTGGGCTGCCGAGGTCTCTCGTGGGGCTGGTGCTGTGCCCCTGCGTGCACCGGGGCTGGTACAGGCAGGGCTGGGGCAGATGCTGGGGGGGACCCCGCCGCTGCAGGGGGGTGACCCCAGCCCTGTGTCCCAGCGAGTTGGGGGGCAGAGCTGGGGGGCTGTGGGCGTGCATGCAGCCCCATGGAGCTGCCAGTAGGGACAGTGCCCATGGTGGGGGGACACACGGCAGAGCGTCCCCCAGGGCAAGGGGTAATGGGGGTGTCGGGGGTGTAAATGGGGTATGGGATACCCGGAACATGGGGTGCCTGGGGTATGGGGGATTAGGGATAGGGGGTACTCAGGATATGGGTTACTGGGAGTGTGGAGAATTAGGGGTACAAGGTTGTGCTGGTTTTGGCTGGGGTAGAGTTAATTTTCTTCATAGTAGCTGGTATGAGGCTATGTTTTGGATCTGTGCTGAGAACTGTTGATAACACAGAGATGTTTTCCTTATTGTGGAGCAGTGCTTGCACAGAGTCAAGGCCTTTTCTGCTTCTCACCCCACCGGCAAGCAGGCTGGGGGGGGCACAAGGAGCTGGGAGGGGACCCAGCAGGGACAGCTGACCCCAACTGACCCAAGGGATATTCCATCCTATACGATGTCATGCTCAGCATACAAAGCTGGGGGAAGAAGAAGAAAGGGGGGGGCGTTCGGAGTGATGGTGTTTGTCTTCCCAAGTCACCGTTACGTGTGATGGAGCCCTGCTGTCCTGGAGATGGCTGAACACCCGCCTGCCCATGGGAAGCGGTGAGTGAATTCCTTGTTTTGCTTTACCTGTTAAACTGTCCTTACCTCAACCCATGAGTTTTCTTGCTTTTAATCTTCCGATTCTTTCCCCCATCCCACCGGGGGGAAGTGAGCGAGCGGCTGCGTGGGGCTGAGCTGCTGGTGGGGGTTCAACCACAACAGGGGTACTCAGGGTGGGGGGTACTGGGGGTATGGAGAATTAGGGGTATGGGGTACTCAGGGTCTGGGGTACTGGCGGTATGGAGAATTAGGGGTATGGGGTACTTGGGGTATGGAGAAATGGGGGTATGGGGTCCCTGGGGTATAAAGTAACTGGAGTTTGGGGTGCCTGGGCTCAGGGCTACCTTAGGTACAGCATAACTGGAGTTTGGGGTAACCAGGTTATGGGGTACCTGGGGTGTGGGGTACCCAGGGTACAGGGGTACCCAGGGTGTGGGGTTACTGGGGTAGGTGGTACCAGTCTGCAAACACTTCTGCAGCGCAGCCTTCCCCCCCCAGCCCAGTTCTGCCCAGCAGGGCTGCCCCGGCTCTGCCTGGGCAAAGGGGCACTTCTGGGGCCAGGATCCAGCCCTGGCTTCTGGCAAGCGCTTGGCCCTGTGATGTCCGTGCCAGTCCAGGCTTTCATGGGACATCCCTGTCCAGAATGATCCTGGCTCCTGCTGTTCGGGAGGGTTTTTATGTGGGGGAAGAGCTGGTGAGGGGAGGAGGAGGGTTAAAGGGGGAGGAAGGGCTGCGAGCCCTCCGCTCCCATCCTTAGGGAGCAGCATCGTGGTCCAGCCACCGCATGGGCTGGTTTTTGGGAGGCCGAGAATGGGGCTAAGCCAGCATTGGGGAGAAATTCAAAACGTTCTTTTTTCCAGGAGTTGTGCTAAAATCCTGGGGTTTTTAATGCTTTTCCTGCTGGTGTTTCTCAGCAGGGAAATGTCCTCTGAGAAAAGGCAACGCCAGCCGGTTCATCATGGCCCCGAAGGACCCCAAAGCACTTGGGGGGACTGGGACGACTGTCCTGCCAGGTCCTCTCCCTGCCACTCTGTGGGGCTGGGAGGAGATGGGGGACACAGGATGTGGGGATATAGGGTATGGGATGTGGGATGCGATATTTGGATATGGGATACATGATATAGGATATGGGATGCGAGCTGTAGGATGTGAGGTATAGGATGCAGGGTATGGGATACTAGATGCAGGATACGGGATGCAGAATCTAGGATATGGGATGTGGAATGCACATATGGGGATATGGGAATATGAAATACGGGATATGGGATGCTGGATGTGGGATATGGACTATGGGATGCAGGATGTGGGATAGAGGAAGTGGGATGCAGAGTGTGGGATGCAGGACTGGAGTGACACTGCAGCTGGGGATGTCACCGCCCCTCGCACCAGAGATGATCACCCAAATAAATCCAAGTCCAGCCAAGGTGGTGCCTACCAGGAGCAGCCCAGGCCAGGTCGGAGCTGGGGGGCCGAGGGGGCTGGGGGAGTTCCTGCAGTCACCGTGTTTCCGCAGCCAGCTGCTGGTGCCACTGCTCCTGCCACCGCAACTGTGCCAGGAAGCCGAGACCCCTGGCACAGAGTCCTGGCACGGGCAACCCAGCCCCAGGGATGCTCTGGCTGCATCCTGGCACGCAGAGACAGCGGCCACCGCCTCACCTTTCCTCCCCCCCAGCTCCAGAAATAGTTGTTCCACTTTTAGTATTTTTATTCTGCTGCTTCATGTGATAGAAAAAGCAATGGCTGTAAAATGAAAAACACACAAAATATTTACCAAACTTCAAGTTTTTGAGTCAGATTTTCAACATCTGGAGAATTAAAAGGCTCTGGCAGATTCGGTGAGCTGTCAGCGTAAAGGCTTTAAGTATGTTGTTATTATTATTTATGGTCTGGAGCCTGAAGAGGAATGAAGGCCAAAGGTTTCAAAAATAGCTTGAAAAAAGGGAATGGATGTTTTTTCCAGAACCAGCTCACTTTGAACAGCAAGATATTGAGATGCAACTCTTAAAAAATATATCTAAAAAGCAACTGGGAGAGGAATGTGCATTGTCAAGGGCTGCCCCGAAGCCGCCCTGGCGCGGTGGAGCTCAGCTGTCCCCACGGCGTCCTGGCTCAGGCTTGCTTTGCAAAGCAAGTGTTAGTGCTCCAAGCAGCCCCTCTCCCTCTTTCCACTGTTTTCCCCCAAATCCTGACTTCCAGTGGCCCCTTTCCTGGGAGCCATACAGCGATACCCGCCCTGGTGCCCCCGTTTTGGAAGGGGTTGGGGTCTCTCGCCTCCTGCTCCTCCGTGTTCAAGGGCCATTTGTTTTCCTCCTCCAGCAGGTTGTCCGGAGGGACCGGCGGGAACAGAGCAGCGTCTCTTGGCCAGACGGCCTGGAATTCGGCAGCTGGATCCGGCCTGGCCCTGCCATCGTGGCAGAGACAGGGAGCTGGCACCTCCCGTGTCCCCCCCATGGCTGGATGCCTGGGGATGCTCCGGGTGCCCAGGGATGCTCTGAATGCCCAGGGATGCTCCAGTTTGGGATCCCCAGGGATGCTCCGGTTCAGGGCAGGGGATGGAGCAGACACCTCTGCATCCCCTGGGGCTGGAGCCCTGGGCAGGATGCGGCCCCTGAAGCAGCAGTGCTGACCACGGTGCAAAGCCAGCAAGGATGGGGTGTGCAGGGGCACATTTTGGGCGGCCGGCGGCCAGGGCCAGCACACGGGAGAAGCTCCTGCCATGGCAGCAATGCTCTGCACCCTGCTCACGCCATGGCTTGCCTCAAGGGAGGTGGTGGGGCAGCATGGCCCCCCCCCAGCCCCTCAGGGGGGGCTGAGAGGAGGGTCCCGGGAGGGTGCAGCGCCTCAGCTTTTCCCTTTCATCCCTTGCCTGTGCCTGTTCCCTTTCAGCCTGAAACGTTGGTTTCTCTCCTATTTTCGGTTGGCTTTTTGGTTGCTTTCTTTTATTATTTTAATTTAGGCACTGTCATTATATTTTCCATTATTTAAAAAAAAAAAAAAGAAAAGAAAAGAAAAGAAAAGAAAGCAAGCAGCTTCCCAAGGCACTTTCCAGCTCCCGGCTGCTGTTCAGAGCAGCTTTTGTTCCCGGCCAGTGCCAGGACGTGCTTGTGGGGTGCAGCATGGAGGCACCCCCTTCCCACTGCCCGAACCCCGGCTCCCTCCTCCCTGCGGGGCTGGTGGGGGTTTGGGGGGATGCACCCCGATGCGGGGATGCTGTCGGGTGGGGAGCCGAGCAAACGGCAGCCCCATCCCTGCCGTGGGGGCCCCAGCAGCACCGAAGGACGTGCCGATGCGGCGGCGCACCGTCCCGCTCATTTACGTTGGGCTCCGGCCATCCTTAATTGCTGGCGGGGCGGGACAGGAGCTGCCGGCTCCTGGGCTCCTTTTTCCCTTCCCTGCTTTGCTATTCCCTTTTGGCCGGGGTCCGGGGGTAACAAGAAGCAGCTGAGCCTGGCCCCGCCGGCTGCCCCCACCTGCCTTTCTCATCACCATGGGGATACCACGGGGTCTCGCTGTGCCCCCTCACCCACGTCCCATGGTCCTGCCATCCAGGAGCTCTCCCGGGAGGTTTCCCTCTTCCATCCCTGTCTCTGCTTCCCAGGCATTGTCGGAGCCGGATGGCCCCGCCAGCGCTGGGTGCAAGCGGGGAGCGGGGTAATGTTGCACCCACACCTCACCCACCCCAAAAACCCATGGCCGGGACCCACCACACCCCATCGCTTGCCCAAAGCCATGGGGGACCCAAGGGGATTCTCGCTCCGGCCCCAGCCTCCCACCTGCCCATCACGGAGCTGAGCTGGGGGCATCGCCCGTGACAAGGGGCTGAGAAGGCAAAAAAAGAGTGGGTTTTGACCCCAAAGCTGTTGTATTGCAGAAAACGCCTCTGGGTTCTCCATCCTGCAGCCTGTCGGTCCGGTGTGGGGTCCCCGCGGGGCTCCCCCCACCGGGTACCCCACTCCGGAGCCGCCACGGGTCACGCGGAGCCGCGTGCCGGTGGTTTCTGCTAACGATTACGAGAATTACAGACAAAAGCATCCCAGCTGGCAGCCTTGGACACTCAGCCGTGTAATCAGCCCTGGGCTGGACTGCAAGGCTCAGCATCGCCTGGAAGCCGGGATGGGCCGGGGGGTTATTTTGGTACCCAAAGATGCTCCGCAGCACACGGATGAGCTGAGGGTCCAGCCAGCCCTGGCCAGCGCAGGGGGCATTTGGGGCCGGGACTGGGACCAAAGGGCTCCTTGTCCCCGGGGCTGGAGGGTGCAGGACCCTTGGGATGGGGACCGCGGCTTCAGCTCCTGAGCTGAGAGTCCCACACCTGGGGGAGAGCAGCAGGAGGATTTTGGCTGCAGCCCCCAGCCCAGCCCCTGACCCCGGGCAGGTTTCCAGCCCTCGGGAATGCAGGGCTGGGCCGGACACCCAGCACGGACCTCCTGCAACCCCGGCACATCCCTCCATGTGTGCCCCTGGCTCCTTCTCTGTGTCTGTGGGAGTGGGGGGAGCTCCCGGCCACCCCTTTAGCTCTCCCCTGCTTCCAGCCCCCTCCAGCCCCCAGTGCCCGGGACAACCCCGTGGCACAATGCGGGAGGTCCCGGCCGGCGCTGGGATGGGATCCAGCAAGAAGGAGCAGGGCGCAGCTGTGAGCGTAAGGGGCTGCAAACGGGGGCGTCCGACTGGCCCTTTCGCATGGCTGCTTTTTCTCTTTTTTCGCCCCATTTTTCTTCCCGACTCCATAAATAGCAGCAGAGCTGCAGGAGCCGCTTCCATCTGCCCTGCCTGCACAGCTGCCTCCGACCAAGCCAACCAGATGGTGGAAAACAATCCTGCCCGCTGGCATTCCCCCCCCGGCCCCCCGGCACTGCCGCCAGCGGTGCCCGCGGGGGAGCATCCGCCGGCCTTCCCCGGTGAAGACGGACGCGGATCCCGGTACCGCAGCTCCCAGCACCCCGGGATGGGCAGCACCCAAGTTTTCTGGGGGTGGGAGCCCCGCGATGGGGTCCCATCATTTCCAGCGCCTCCTCCCGTGCTGCGCCGCGGCGTCGCCCACCCAACGTGCCGGCGTCGGTGGGTTCTCGTCCAGGCGGGATGAGGAGAGGGGTTGGGGTTTGGCAGCTGGTTTGGCAAACGTGTCCCGTCCCCCCCCACGCCCCCCTGGGTGCCCCGTGTCCCATTTGATCTCGCAAGCGGCCGCAGCCAGTATAAGGGTGAAAAAATGCCGCGTCACGGCCAAACCATGTTGTAAAAGGGAAACGTTGTCCCGGGAGCGGGGGGGGGGGTTTGGCCCCGTAAATGCAGCCTGTTCCATTACAGCATCCGCCGGGAGCCACGGGTGGGATGGGGCACGGGGTGTGTGTGTGGGGGATGCCTGCGAAACCCACCCAGTACCGCAACCCAGGGGGGACAGACAGACGTCCAAAACGGACTTGCTGCCCTTCACCCTGGCTGGGGTCACCCAGTGGGTCTCCAGCTCCTGTGCTGGGTGCATCCCTGTGCCAAGGGGGCTGAGGGGCTGGATGGATGTGTGTGTCTCCCCCCCTCAGCTGCCACGTCCCCCGGCCACGGGGAGCTGGCGCGGTTCCCCCTGCACCGCCGCCAGCCGGCTGAACCGGGCCCAAGGCAAACAGGAGCCGCCGGGACGGTGCTACCGTGCAGGGCGGGAGGCGATGGGGCAGGAGTTGGGGGGGGGGGAACACGGGTCTGGGCACCCCCGGAGAAGCCCAGCAGCCAGGTGGGTGTACACACAACCTTATATTTTGTAATAAATAATGTACAAATCCGCACGTGCCCTCGGTGCGTGCCGGCACCGCTGCCACTGGGTCGCATCCTGCAATCGCCTCTCGCTTGCTTCCCTGGCCCCGGCACACCCCAGGAGTTGAGGGGGGTTCCCTGTGCTGGGGAGGGGGGGTTAAGAAATGCCTGTTTTGAGGATTTTTTTTGCCTGCGATAAAGGTAGTTGGGGCAAAAAGCTCCCCAAGGGCAAAATAGCCGGGTTGGTGGAGCAGGATGGGTGCAGGATCAGGCCTGGCCGGGCTCTGTCCTGAGCTCAGATGAAGGGCGCGGGGACTGAGCTCGGCATCCCAGGCACGCCGCCCACCGCCGAGCCCCCGCACCCGGCCAGAGAGCTGGCACCGCAGCCGGAGAGCTGGCACTGTGGCCACATCGCTGGCACCGCACCACGCCGGGGCAGAGAGCGCAGGGAGGGCTTTTTCTCCACATCCTTGGGCTTTTTTCCCCCAAAGAAACCCCATGTTTCCTTGTGGGGTACAGGGCAGGGAAGCAGTGGGTGCTCCCAGCTCCCGGCACCCTCGGCCAACGCTGGCCCCGGCACAGGCACACGGGAGCCCTGCCGATGGGCACGGGACGGAGCGCCGGGCAGGGGACCCCTTCCCATCCCAGCCCCTTCCCCTATTTGCTTCCACCCCCTCTTTTATTCTTTTTTATTTAAATAACCCCTGTGGGGCCGCGGCCCCGCTGCCGGCACCACCGGCACCGCGGTCCCCGGGGCTGAGCACCAAGAGCTGCCCCGCACGGGGCTGGGGGCGAGGGCAGGGGCAGCACCAGGGGGGGGGCTGATGAGGCCGGCGGGGGCTACCCGCTGTCACCCCCCCTCCCCGCGTCCCGGTGGTCCCCTGCCCCACTGTCCCCCGGGGGCATGGCGGGGGGTCCCACTTCACGTGTCCCGTGCGTGCGTGTCCCCCCCTTGGTCATTATAAATGAGTGCGGGTAAAAGCGACGGGGAAAAGGAGGGCGGAGCTGAGCCGGGGAGGGGGCATGGGGGGGGGATGTGGCACTCACGGCTGCCCCTGGATCCGGCCCATCCTCCGGCGGCTGCTGGGGGTCCGGAGGGTGGCCGTGGGGCCCAGGGCTCGGGCGCCGGAGGCGAAGTCCATCACCTCGGGGGGAGCCCGGCGCATCTCGCCGGCCCCCATCTCCCGCCGGATCTCGGCCAGCGCCTCGGCCGGGGCCGTCAGCAAGCGCTGGAAGAAGCTCTCCCGCCCCGGCGGCCGCTCCTGGCAGGTGAAGGTGACGGCCGTACCCGCATCCGCCTTCATCTCCCGCGAGAAGCCGTCGGAGGTGCCATCAAAGCAACGGCCGATGGCGATCTCCTTGGCCAACCGCGGGTTCTGGTCCGTCACCGTGTAGATGCCGTAGTTGTGACCCAACGGGTCGACCGGTGCCAGCATGGTGAAGGCGGCCGTGTGGTTGTTGTCTGCCACAGGCGGGTGACGGCTCAGGTAGTCCCGGAGGAGGCTGTTGACGGCCGTGCGGTGGCAGCTGCCTTGGGGGACGATGGAGACCAAGGTGCGATCCACCAGGCTCTGGTCGAAGAGCATACCGCTGCACTTGAACTCCACGCAGGCACCTGAGGTGTTCTCCAACAGCGTATCCCGCACGCTACGGGTGTCACGCAGCCCGTAGAGCTGCCCCCGGGTGCGGGGGTGGCTGCCCCCCACATTACGGGACCTCACCATGTACTCCTGCGGCCCCTCAATCTGTACCTTGATGAAACAAGCCCTGAACTCCTGAGGGTTGGGCCACCACGAGAGGTAGTCGCCGGTCCAGGAGGTCAGGTCGCTCTCCTTGAAGGGCACCACATTGTACTCATACTTGTCCACCTCCACGCGGTAGAAGCGGAGGTGGTTGGCGCTGACCGGCGCCTCCTCGCACTCCTCAAGGCTGCGGTAAGGGTAGATGGGACCGTTGGTCTCATCAACGTTGTTGGGGTCAGGCTTGGCCACGTTGATTTGGAAAGCTGTCTTCTTCAAGTTGGGGTCATCGTGGTCCAACCGACGGTAGCCCAGCTTGCCCAGGTAGGGCTGGGACACCCCAATGGCATTGGGGTTGAGCTTGGGGCTGGAGGCCACGGCTTCCAGCTCCTCCCCACCCAGCGTGGCAGTGACATACGCCGAGTAGGCGTCGGGGCGCTGGCCGTCGCAGAAAGCAGGCAGGCAGGCTCCGTTGGGACCTGTCACCACGCTGTCGAAGCGACCCCACGCCCGGGGGTTGGCAGGATAGCCGGGCTGGGGCTCCAGGTTGATGAGGCTGATGACCACCCCTTCCAGTTGCTCGTAGGGGTTGAACTTCTCATTGCTGTAAGCTCTGACCTTGACGAAGCAGCGGCGGTCCTCCGGCACGTCCAGGTTGAAAAGACGCCGCTCCCGGATCTCCAGGTTCCCCACCAAGAAGGTCCTCTCCTCCCTCTTTCCCCGGTTCCCCCTGGCTGGCCGGAGGACCCCCTCCTCCTCCCACAAGCCGGTCTCAGGGTTCAAGGACCACAACTTCATCTTCTGCAGGTGCTCCGGCATCCGGACCTGCCCCGCATCCATCCGCACCTCCACCGGCCCTGTCTGCAACGCCGCGCCGCTCTCCCCTTCCAGAAAATCTACAGCGAACATGCCGTAGGTCCGCAAGGGAACGATCTCCCCCTCGGCGTTGGCAAAGCTGAGGTCACTGGAGGCGGCGCTGGCTGTTGCCATGTCCCTGGGGTCCAGGAAGGTGACGCTGGCTTTGACTGTGCCTCTGAAGACCTCCCCAGAGGGACGGAGGAAGATGCCGGCGGGAAGGACAAGCTCCCCGATGGGCTCCTGGCCGCTCGCCTCCCCTAGCGGGATGGCGTTGCTCCGGCTGCCGTCCAGATCCACCGGCTCCTTCTTCCGCAGCATCTTCACCTCCTGGTAGATGGCACCGCCACGGCGGTTGAAGGGCAGGACCTTGACGGCATCCACCAACCTCTGCTGCCGGTCCACGAAGCGAACCACCAAGCGCTGCGTGTCCGGCGGCACCTCAATGGTGAAGGAGCCCTTGTAGCCGGTGAAGCCGACCTTCCTCCCACCCAGGAAGATCTGCCCGAAGCGCAGGGGCTCGCCGGTGTCAGCTGCCGTCACCCGTCCCTGCACCAGGATGCGGGGCTGGGTGCAGGGTCCGCAACCGCACTCGGCCACCACCTTGATGGGCAGCACGAAGCCGGCACAGGGGATCTCCCGCATCTCCATCCTCCGCACCCCGCAGCAGTGCCCCGTGTCCGCTCCGCACCCCGACCGCTCGGCCGGGCCGCCGGCACACGGGGTGGGCGCACAGCGACCCACGTCGTAGTAGCGGGAGCCGGCGGCATCCTGCGGGCACTCGCTGGGCAGCTCCACGAGGCTCGGCTCAGGCTCTGGCTTGCAGCTCTGCTGGCCCTGGGCTGGGTGGGGGGGAACGAGGGGAGACAGGCGGTTAGGGTGACCCTCCCCACCGCACACCCCATCCCAGCACGATGCTGCCGCTAACAAAGCCCATCCCGTTCTCACCCAGCACGGTGAGCTGTGCCGGCGCCGATTTGATGGCGCCCGCCTCAGTGCTGGCTTTGCAGTGGTAGGTGCCAGCCTGCTCCGGCGCCAGCCCCCGCAGCACCAGGTGGCTGCCATACCGGTACACCTTCCTCTCCAGCAGCGTCCCGTTGTGGTACCTGTGGGGACATTGGGACGGGCTCAGCGGGGATGTGGCCGGCGCTGCCTTTCCCCACCATCCCCAGCCGTGGCGTTCTGCCGCCCGGACCCTGCTCACCAGTAGTATTTCTTGGGCACGGGGGTGCCCGAGGCTTTGCAGCAGAAGGTCACCTCCTGCCCGGCCACCCGCACCTTTGCCTTGGGGTGCAGCACCATGTAGGGTTTCTCTGCAGGGGAGGAAGGCGGCAGAGGGTGCAACAAGCCTTGGCCGCCCCCCCCGGATCGCTCCCCCCCACCACGCATCCCTCGGGGAAATCCCTCGAGGGTTGCACGGCTCAGCCCTGTGCCCCGCGCCGCGATGCTCACCCAGTCTCTGCAGCGTCACATTCGCCACCGCCACGCCGGAGCCGTTGGAGACGATGGGTGCTAGTCCTGGGGCGAAGCCCTCCCGGTGGGCGCTGACGTTGGCAGCGGTGCCCTCGCACAGCCCCGCCGCGGCGAAGCGCCCGTCGGCATCGCTGCGGGCCAGCAGCACCGGCGGGCGGCCCTCCAGGTAGATGCGGGCATCTGGCAGCGCCGTGCCGGTGGCGGAGACGACGGTGCCCTGCAGCGTGCGCTCAGGGCAGGCTGCGGGGGTGGCACGGCGCTCAGAACCCATGGGCATGGCTGGCGGTGGGGCCACGCGGCTCGGGGGGGGACACCGGGGAGGGGGTTCCCGTGTCCCCGAGGGCAGGTACCTGGGCAGGGCGAGGGGGGACATTTCTGCACCTCGGTGGGACGGCCAGCGCACGGCACTTTCTTGGCTTTCTTGCAGCTCCGGCGCCGGACACGTGTCCCGGCACTGCCGCAGCTGCGAGAACAGGGGCCCCAGGTCCCCCACTCCATCCATGCTGACTCTGCGGGGGAGACGCCGGGCAGGGATCGGGCACCCCGCTCCACCCCAGCCCCCAGCCCGGGGTGGTCCCGCACCACGGGGACATGAGGGGGTCCCCAACCGGGGAGGCTCCATCCAGTCACCCGTGCCCGGCCAGCCCCGGCTCACCCCCGCGCACCCCTGCCAAGCTATTTTTACCAACACGGCCTCTGTTATTGCAATTAAGCTGATAATGCGCAGGCGGAGGCTGCTTCGCCCGTGGAGCTGCCGCGTCGGCGTGGGGGGCAGCCACTGCGCGCCAACGGCCCCTCGGGGACCCCTCGTGCCGCTGGCAATGGGGACCGGGAGAGGAGCCGGAGGTGACCGGCACCAGGCAGCGAGTGGTGGCCGGGGGGCAAGTGGGTGCCGGCAGGGATGCCGCGGTCCCTACCTGGGCAGGGGCCGGCGCTGCACGGCCGGCGCTCCACGGCTTTGCCCTTGCACTTGAGCTCCTTGAGCGCGGCCACCAGCCGGGCATTGACGCATCGGCGGGTGCGGGTCTGGGTGCCGCTGCTGCCGCAGGCGCTGCGCGAGCAGGGGCTCCAGGAGGACCAGTGCGACCAGTAGATGTGCTCTGGGGGGTGGGGGGGCAAAAGCATTAACTGGGAACCCAGCGCTCGCACCCAGCTCTGTAAGGGGCGCGTTGCCCCCGGGATGATGGACCCAAGGGGTGACTGCTGGAGCGGGTGGGTCTGGTGTAGCCGCAGCTCCGGCAGCACCCGGTGGGATGCGGCAGCGGGGGGATGACGAGCAAGCAATGGGTATGGCCCCCCCCTCAACATGCCAGCAGGGTCCGGGGGGTGGGTGGGACGCAGCGGGGACGGGCACTCACCCAGTGGGCAGAGGAATCGGATGTGGTAGTTGGAGCAGGTCTTGCCCTGCGGCTGCTCCTTGTTGATGCAGCGAAAACCCTTCTTGGGGCTGACGTGCACCACCTCGCCCACGTCCTCGGGCAGCTCCCACTCGGTGGTGCGGGCCTGGATGGCCACCGGCCGCTCGCAGACGCGTCCACGGTAGTAGAAGCGAATGGCCTCCAGGCTCTCGTAGTCCCCGTCCCCCCCGGGGTGGTCGATATTGAACCAGGACGTCCACTCGGCTCCTCTCCCTGGGACGGAGCGAGCCCTGAGCGCGCGGGTGGGGAGCAGCCCTGCGGTCCCTGAGCACCCCGGGGTGTCACCGGGGCTGGGGACAGCTCGGGGACATCGAGGGCTCCATGGACAAAGGATGAACAGATGAAAGCACATGGGGATGGAGAGCACCGGGGGATGCGGAGCTTTGGGGAGCGCAGGGTGGACATCACGTCCTTGCTGCGAGGGTCCCGTGGGGACACTGCTACGGGGGGAGATGGCACCTCCTGGGCTGGCATGGTGGGCATCACCCCGTGCAGCCCCTTTGGGGTGTCCCAACTGCAGGACCCGATGACACGGGGGGCTCAGGGACAGCCGTACCTGCCGTGTCCAGGTCGAGGTCTGCCAGGCTGGGAGCTGCTTTCCAGGGCTTCCCCGCCGCGCCGCTCTTGCCCGGCTCCGAGTTGTTCTCCAGGGGCTCTGCGGGAAGCACAGGGTGAGAGCACCCGGTGCTGGGGCACGCTCTCCCCAGGGCACCCAGTGGTGCCCAGCTGGTCCCTTGCCAAGCTGTGGGCACCAAAGGAAAGCTCAGCCAGCGCTGGGACATGCCATGTCCCAGCGGGGATGGGGACCCCCCCCCCACCCTGAGCCCCCCCAGCCCCACATCATCAGCCAGGTGAGGGGCTCAGGACAGGATTTACAGGCTCCACGGGACCAGGCTGGTGGTGTCACCATCCAAGGTGGCCGAGGACAGGCTGCAGCCTCCTGGCTGGCCAGGGATGGACCAAGGGGCAGCCGAGGCTGGTGCCGTGTGGCGAGTCCGGCCACGCCAGCACCCACACCGTGTCCACAGGCTGCACACTGGGCAAATGCTGCCCATGAGCTCTCGGCTGCCCTGGGGTGAGCCTGGCCCCAGGGGTGATAGGGGATGGGGAGATGAGCCAGGGTGCCCACACACGCACCCGCCATGCTGAGAACACGGCATGAACCTGGCGTCATGCCGAGCCCCACCAGCCAAACCGGGAGGAGGCAGGTAATAGGGCTGTAAAACCGCAGCTGGCAAGCGGAGCCGGTGCCGCGGCAGTGGCCAGTGCAGTGGGGCTCGCCGTGAATCCCAGGTGGAGGGTGTCCCCCCCGGCAGCTCCCACTGAGCCCGGCTGGCCACATCCCATCGGAGTGTACCCTGGTGAGCCGGGGTCTCTAAGGGCAGCCCTGCCTGCCCTTCGTGCAGGTGATCCGGGGTGCTGAGACGGGAGGGTTCAGCTGTGCTGGAGGGGATGGATGCGGGGAGCAGGTCCCTGGAGAGAAACCTGGCCCCTGGTGCCTGACACTGACAGGCACTGGACGGGATGCTGCCGAACACTCAAGACACCCCTGTGCAACCTGGACCACTGTGAGTACCCCACGGGCATGCAATGGGCACCGCACAGGCATGCAGTGGGCACCATCCCTCCACCAGCAGCAATCCCACAGCAAAGTTGGAGCCTCGACCCTGCCACCTCCTGTCCCTTCCCCAGGTGGCAGGGAGCTGGGGGACAGCCGGACCCCTCGCAGCCCCTGTTCTGCAGGTGGATGAATTTTGTCCCCAGTCCAGGGACATTCCTGGCTCAGTCTGGCACGGATGCTGCTCTTGGCACCTTGCAGAGACCCCCATGGGGCTGGAGGGGGCTCAGCACCGGGAGGCAAAAGCCCCATGGAGCAGCTGGCGCTGCCGAGCCAGCCAGGGCTTCCCGCAGGTGCTCAGCCATCACACAGCGCAGGACACGTCCCCGTCCCTCGGGTGACATGGCCAAAGAGAGGACAAAGCCGCCCTGAGCCTCGCCAATGCATCCTCCCACCATCCGATGCCAGAGGGACCGCTCCTGGCCATGGCCACAACCCTGGCACACCTCTGACCCTGGCACACATCTGGCCCCAGCGCACATCTGGCGAGCGCTCAGCCCCATCCCCATCCTGCCCCGTATCGCCGCCGCCAGCCCCCCGGGAGGGTGGCACAGATGGGTTCGCCGTGCCACGGTTAGACGGCAGACCCCGGCCTTACCTGACGCCCCGGCACCGTGCAGGGCGGCGAGAGCCAGGAGGGCCAGTGCCAGCTCCCCCATGGCTGCCCTCGCGGCGGCAGGTCGGCCGGCGTCTGCGAGCGTGGCGGCACCGTGGGTCTATATATGAGGCCTTTCCCCCTCGCGCCGGCAGACAGCAGCAATCGGCTCCTGGCACTCGGGGCCGTCGGCTCTGCCGGGGCTGGATCGGTGTCAAGAGGGAAGCGGGAAGGAGCCCTCCCCAGCGAGCCGGCCGCACGCTGCCGCTTGCCGCTCCAGCCCGGGAAACTTGAGGGTTTGTTTTTGCAGAGCTGCTAAAATTGGATGCGCTTGGGAATGTGGAGGGGAGGGAAGGGAAAAAGCCGAGCGAGCCCGGCCTCGGCGCTCCTGCGGTTGGGGTCGGGGTGCCAGCACTCCCTTGGCACCCGTTGCCTTGGGGCACGGAGGGCTGGCGGGGGCCGGTGGGCGCCCGCGCCGTGACCTGGCTCACGTGGGTGTGCCAGAGCCGCGCCGTGTCCCGATGCCGAGCTGGAGCTGAGGCCGGGCAGAGCTTGGTGCACCCATGGCCCAAACTGCCCTGTGGGGCTGCAGGATGCAAAGCGCCCAGCGGTGCTGGTGTGTGATGGCAGGTGGGGGGGGTGGGGACCCCCCCTCAGGGTCACCCCCAAACTGCAGCCGCCCACAGCTGGGGACCACAGCCCCCTCTCGCAGCCCGGCCGACAGAAATCCCAGCACATTCCCTGCATTCCCCAAAACTCCGGCTGCACGGAGCTCCCCGGTGGGGGGGGGAAGTAGCTCCCAGCGCTCTTGCAGGGTCAAGAACACCTTCTCTGCTGGGACAGGTGGAGACGGTCCCCAGCGGTGATTTGTCACTGCCCTCCCTGTTAATTAAACACCCCATAACGAGGGGGCTGCTCCTGCAGCCCTTCCCCAGCACATTTGAGGGTTTCAGGCTAGGGGGGGATGTGGCAGCACTGGGGACCCTGCAGCCACCCACGGGACCCTGGCAGTTGCCCACATCCCCATGGGGTGGGTGATAGAGGAGGTCACGTCGGGTCTGTCCCCAAAAGCAGGTTGGTGACAGGTCCCAGGGGATGCAGCATGGGGGGTGTTGAGCTGTGCAGGGGGCCGAGTCCCCTGGTACGGATGGAGTGTGGGGTCAAGTCCCGGCACAATCCCCCAGCCCAAACCCTGCCGGGAGACCACCGTCCCCTCACCCCGTGTCCCCAGGAAGACACCGACCCCAAGGAAGAGCCACCAAGTGCTTTATTCCCGGGGGGGCTCACAGGGCCACCACGCACTCGGTGCCGGGGTACTTGGGTGGGTTGAGCTCAAACTTCTTCTGCACGTCGTAGGGAAGGAATCGACCGGCCACGAAGTGCTGGCGGCCCAGAAAGCGACGGGCACACTGCTTGGGCGCCGACAGCGACACCAGGACATCGGGGCTGATCCCACCGCTGCTCCCGGCCTCCACGTCCCACCCTGCGATGGCAAAAAAAAACCACGGGGAGAGGGTCAGGGGGTGACCCCAGGGGACGCGGTGCTGCCAGCAGCTCCGAGCTGGTGTGCTGGTGGAGGATGCTCTGGGGGTGACAGAGATGGGGAGGGCACAGGGAGGATGGGGTGCGTGTGTCCCCCCACTGGTATTGCCACCCTGTGCGGCTCTAGCTGCGTCCTGGCACCGTGTGGGGTTTTTCTTGGTGGGGATTCACCAGCGGCCGTGCCGAGGGCTCCTGTTTGCTCCTGCGGCGGGGGGGGGGGGGGGGGGATGCAGCGGGGGGGGGTGTGTGTGTGATGGCAATTCCAGGCCTGGCCACCAGACACCCGGGTGTTTTCAAATTACATCATGTCTCAGTTCAGGGAGTTTGTTATTTATCGTGGATGCCCTGAACGCATCCACAGAAAGCGGCCGCCAGCCCTGGCTCCTGGTGGGGATGCTGCCAGACTTGGGAGGGGGGGGCCAAGTGGGGGCTCTCCAGGGCTGTCCCCACCCTGGGAGGGCACCGCGGGGGCTCCCCGGCCACCCAGGCACTGAGCCCGGGGTGATGCCATGGTGGGCAGGGTGACAAGCCCAGGATATGGGGAGCACCAGACTGGGGGGGGGGATCCCATCCTGCCCGGGAAAGGGGTGCTGAGCACGGTGCCGGACCTGAGGGCACATCCAGGCTGACGATGGGGATGCGGACATGCTTCAGGGTGGCCAGGATGGCGGCACAGGGCTCCCTCCCCTCGGCCGCCTCCGCCTCGGCTCCCAGCACGGCGTCCACCACGGCGTTGTAGGCATCGTTGATCAGCTGCACCTTGTGGGGGGGGGAATGGGACACGGTGTGTGTGGGGGGGTCCCCTGGCCACCCCCTCCATGGGACAGGCACTGAGCCCCACGCAGGGATCCCGTCTTCCTGCATAAATAGGCTCACCCAGCAACTAGTGCCAAAAAATGTCCCCCCTCCCCGTCCCAGCTGAGGCAGGGAGGGGGGGGGGACACGAGGCCCTGATGGCGGGGCAGAACCCGGCACGCCGAGACACTCAGCCCCGGCCAGGGCAACGTTTTCGGGTCACATTCCTCTCGCTGAGCCTGGCGCTTCCAACAACAACAGAGCCGGTGGCTGGCGGGGCCGCGGCAGCCGCCGCTGGATTTCATGGCATCCCCGGGCTCCCAGCAGAGCCGGGGGCGGGAGCGGGGGGAAGGAATAAAAAAAGAATAATAAACTCAACCACGTCAGCCGGTGAGCGCGGCGGCAGCGGCTCCAGGGGGGCTTACCTCGGTGGGGAGGTAGGAGAGGAAGGGGATGTCCATCTTCTCACACTGCGTCGTGAAATCCTGGTACAGGGGGTCCGGGGAGCGTTTGGGGTAGAAGATGGTGGGCTCGTAGTCCTGCGCGGTGGAGAGTGGGGATGCGGCGTTGGAGCCCGGCACTGCTCGGGGATGAAGAGGAGGAGGAGGAGGAGGGGAGGAAGATACCTACAAAGATCCGCAGGTGCCGGGCGCACACCAGCCCGATGGCCCCGTTCTGCGCCGGGCCGCACACCACCAGCACCGTGGGCTGCTTCCGCGGCAGGGACGGCAGCGGGAAAGCCTGCCGAGAGGAGACGGGGATGTCGTGGCACCGCCGAGCCCCCTCCTCCCCCGGTTTGGCCCTGGGGATGGCACCCTGTGCCAGGGACAGGGCTTGAGGGGCGAATGGACCCACACTGGGGATGTGCTGCTGGGTGGGCAGCGCGGTGGGATGGGGACAATGCCCAAAGCAGGATGAGGATGGCACACATGGCAGGACTTGGATGGCACCCAGGGCAGAAGAGGGCCTGTAGTGGGATGCGGATGATGCCTGTGGTGGGATGCAGATGGTTCCCACGGTGGGATGCGGACGATGCCCACGGTTGGATGTCGACAGCTCCCACAGTGGGATGAAGATGACCAAGGTGGGTTGAGGATGATGCCCAGGAGAGGGACGATGCCCGCGGCGGGACAGGGCTCTCCGCCAGCCTGCAGGGAGGCGGCCGCGAGCTCCACATACCAGCAGCCTGCAAAGGGAGGCTCTGTTTATCCATTGACGGATTTTTTTCCTGCTCACGGAGCCTGGCTCCTGGTCCCATCCAACCACCAGAGACCCGAGCGGCACGGCCTGCTCGCAGCCGCCGGGGCGCTGGACAAAGCCGCGCTTGCCTGGCCCTGGCCCTGCCCCAGAACCTGCCACGCTGCCAGCTGCCTCGTGGCTCCCGGGGACGTGCCGGGAGGGGACGATGCTGGGGACCCTGGCTGAGTGGGGGGGATGCCTGAGCTGGGGGTCCATGGATGCTCTCCCTAGCTCAGCCCCATGAGGAAGAGGAGGATGCTCAGCCCCATGAGGAGAATGCTCAGCTCCGCTCTCCCTGGCTGGGGCTGGTGCTGGAGCCAGGGATGCTGTCATACGGGGGTCCCTGGAGGGGTGGGCAGCCCCGTGCCATGGGACCAGGACCAGCCCCGAGGCAGCCCCGGGATCCAGAGAGGCTCTAACACCCAAATATCTCCCCTCCTCAGGCAACTCCTCTGCCCTTAGGGAAGGGGATGGCAGAGCACGGTCCAGACACCTCCAACGGAAAAGCTGAGACAGGCGGGCGCGGAGCTCCGAGGCACAAAGCTGCCCTTGATGCTGCACCTCCGCTGGCGCTGCCCAGAGCCCGGCTGCTGCCTTCTCCTCCTCCTCCTCCTCCTCCTCCTCCTCACATCCAGCACGAGTGCCCACGGCTCCCAGCAACAGGAGAGCACTGCCATGGCATGGGGAGCCCCGGGGATCCCCCCCCAGCACCCTCCTGCCCACACAGGGCAAGGGCAGCCGGTGCCCGGCAGTGCCAACACCCCGGGAAGGGCTGAGCATCCCCCTCCCGTGGACAGTGTAACCCACGGCCCCAGGTGAGCCCAATTCACCCCAGGGGAAATAATGAAGGGTGGCTGAGGAATGCAAAAAAAACCCCAACAACCCAAACCCACCCAGGGAGAGGCTGCAGCCTTGGCACAGTCAGAGCATCGCTTCCCGCTCGGCTCTGCCACGAGCCCTGCCCGTCCCCTGTCCCCATGCTTTGGTCTGGGGCAGGAGGGAAACCGCAGTCCGGGGTGGGAAAAGCCACGCAGGGGGACAGGACGAGGGTGGGAAAGCAGCCGGCAGTGAAGCCCCCGGCCCCAGTGGGGTGTCCCCGGCCCCACTGGCCGCCTCACCTTGGTCACGGCCATGGCACAGGCATGTCCCCAGATCTCGATCAGCTGCTGCCGCCCAAACCGGTAATCCTCCAGCAGCTCCTTCTCGATGGCCTCTGCCTCCGCCTTGCTGGGGGGGGGGAAGCAGACAGCAGTGAGGATGGGGACGTGTCCCCCCCACGCCCAGCACCAAGCCCCTCGGGACCCTGCTCCGTCCCCGGGGTGTGGGGCAAGGGATGCTCGGGGGCACCAGGTGAGCGGGCTGGGGGCTTGCAGGGCTGGGGGTGGGCACGGCCAGCAGCTGGGGGCTGGGGACGTGCACGGCCGGCGCATTCGGGGGCCCGGCACTGCGGGGTGGGGGCTGTATTTCATGCGAGGCAGGGCCCTGGCAGCCTTCCCCGGCTCGTGGGGATCGGGCTGTTATATAAAGGCAAACAATGCTGCGGTTGTTCCTTCGCTGCCGAGCCCAGAAGTTGGCAGGACCGGGGAGCCTCCAAATTGGACAATAATTGCTCACATCTGTTGGCTCACCTGCGCCGCGGATGGGAACAGCGTGTGCCGGCTCCAGCGTGCTGCCGCGCTTGTTATGGAAGGGACGGTGAAATCTGGCTCCGGGGAGAGGCCGGAGTCGGGATCCCAGCAGCCCAGGGATGAAAACTCACAGCCCTGCGGGGGCAACTGGGCCATGCTCCCGGTTTGGGGGTGCACACTCACACCTCGCCAGGTCCCAGCCGCAGGGAAGGGGACCCGCTGGCCGTGCAGGAATGGTGTGATGCTACTGGCCCTGGGAACTGGAGGGGTTACTGGGCCGGGGTCCTGCCGGGTCCCTGCCTGTGGGGTGGCCCCACACCGTCCAGGCTGACCCCATGGACCAGCCACGTTCCCTGGTGTCTGGGGGACATGTCCCCCATGTCTGGCCACAGACCTGCCATGCCCTTGTCACTCTGGCAGATCCCAAAGACCCTACAGACCCCATCCCCTGGCCACGCCGACAGATCCCATTGACCCCACGTCCTGTGGCTGCTCTGGCTGATCCCATAGACACCCCCAGCCCCCTGCATGTCCTGGCTGATCCCACAAGAGCCCGGTGCCCTGGCCATCCTGGCAGACCCCCAGAAAAAACTCATCCTGCCCCATCCCATCTTTTCCCATCCCATCCATCCCCATCCCATCCCATCCTATCCCAGTCCCCAATCCTTTGGTGCCCTCTAGTGAGTCCCAGCCCGGCCCCAGCCCCACAGCAGGATCCTGGGGGCAAATAGAGGGGAAAAAGGGCCAAATCCAGCCCCCGGTCCCCCCACCTTGCCATGCCAGGGCTGGCAGAGCCAAGCGGGCCCCAGCGCAGCTGTGTTGTCGGTCACCCAACAAAAGGCGCGTTTCGACTCTGACAAAATTCCCCACGTCTGCTCCAGGGGAGAACATTGCCCGTAATCACTGCTGGCAGGGAAACCTGGGCCCAGGCCCGGGCTGGCTCCCGTTGTCCTGGCATCGTCCCCGGGCAGGGGGGGGACACAGCACGGAGCTCCCTGGGTGCTGGCTCGCTGCCCACCCAGAGAGCAGTGTGTGTCCCCCTCCCCAAAATGCTCCGGGGTGCACGTTCGCTCCCAGCCCTCCCCAGGCTTTGCAGTTTGGCTTTGCTATAGGGCTTGGAGATGCGGTGAAGGGGGGGGGAAATGGGGCTCCTGTCCCCCTCAGTGCCCAGGGGAGAGCCAGCAAAGCCCAGTCTGACCCAGTTCAACCCAGTTACTGGTTTCTCCCAGAGGAGATGGTGGATGGCCGGGGCCACTGCTGTGCTGACGGGGCAGAGACCTTACGGGGAGCGGGAGGGAGAGGGGCCGAGGGGCTCCAGAGGGTCCCTCCCGTGCCCCCTCCCGCACCCCGGGCTCTGCACCCCAGCTCCGTGTCCCCCCCCTCTGCATCCCGGCTCCACATCCCAGCTCCGTGCCCACCGCTCGTCCCTCCCCGGCACAGCTCGGCTACGGGACCACCCCCCACCGGGGTGCAAGCCGGGGCAGGGGGGCGGACACCGGAGGCACCAGCCCTGCTCGGGATCGGGGTGTCCCCCCCCCACCCCGTGGGACCCCCCCAGCTCCGCTCCCCGCGCTGGGGACCGTCTGCCGGAGACATCCCTGCCGCAGCCATGGAGACCCGGGATGCAGTTGCTCTGGCAACCGAGGCTATTTGGGTACCAACCCCCCCCCCCCAACGCCCCCGCGGCTCGGGGGGTACGAGAAGCCCGGGGTGGGATTGCCCCGGGGGGACCGACCGTCCCGGGGAACACGCGTGGGGACCGGAGACACCGTGTCCCTGCCCGGAGGAGCCCGGGAGCTTCCCAGCAGATCCGAAGGAGGGGGTCCTGGGTCAGCGGCTGGGAGGGGGGGGGGGGTCCCTCCGGACCACCGGGACCCTCCCGGGGGTCCCCACCACGTCCCACGGGGACCCGGCACCGGCCACGTCCCTGCGGGCAGCGGGGACCAGCTCAGGGTGAGCCGGTGGTGGCGGGGGGGGAGACAAGGCACCGGGTGGGGGGTCCCGGCCGTTCCGGAGGCAAACCCCGGCAGCCCCGGTGCGGGCGCACGGTGATGGGCACAGGCGCGGCGCGACCCCAGCTCCCCCTCGGGGCTCCCGGTTCTCCCAACGCGTGGTCCGGGGCGGGGTGGGGGGGTCCGGGGGGGGCTGGCCGGGACTTACCTGAGGTACCGGGGCGGCTCCCGGCCGGTGCCGGTGGCGGAGCTCATACCGGGCAGCGGGACGGCGAAGCCCTGCGGGAACGGTGGCGGCTCGACCCCCTACTACCCCCCCCCCCCAAACCCCGGCGCTTCTCGGTGCCGCCCGGGGGAGGCGGCTCCGGCTGCCCCCGCCCCGCCCGGCCCGGCCCCCCCCCGGGAGCATCGCACCGGCCCCCGGCCCGCCCCGCACACCCCCCCCCCCCCTCCCGCGGACGGTGCTGCCGCTGGGGACCGGCACACGGGCAAATCGGGTCTGTGACACCCCCCCACCCCCCCCGGCCCCGCAGGCAGCGGGGGGGGGCAGCTGCCTGCACCCCACAGCGACCCCGGGAAGCCCCTTCCTTCCCCTGAGCAACGGGAACACGTCAAAGACCTCAAATTGGTGGGGTTTGCCCTGCCCTGGCATCTGCGGCATCAGCGACCACAGGGTGAGCTCAGAGTCTACCCCCAAACTGCCCCCCCACCCCGAACGCAAACCCCCACTCCCTGCCAGCCCCCCGACCGTGATACCGAGGGACCGGTCCCCACCGCAGGGGACAGGCAGGTACCCAGCCCCATTCCGGCACTTTTGGCAGCTGGAACTGCGCAGCGTGCTCAGCCCCGCAGCGACCAGCCGCTTCTCATGGTCCATCCCGCACTCCCACCCTGATCCGAAGCCCCGGGGGGAGCAAAAGCCAGGACCCCCGGAGACACAGGAGCAGGGAAAAAGCAACAAGCGCCCCAGGAACAACCCCGTTTCCCACCAGGGGATACGGAACCGTACAGGAGCAGGCACGACACCGTGTCCGACACCGCAGATCCGAGTGCTTTTAATAACAGATGCTGGAACAGGCGGCACCTGACAACAGCCACCCCCACGCCAGTCCCCCCCCCAGCCCCGCAGCGCCAGGGGAAGCTGGCAGGCCAGGAAGTGCTGTGCCGGTGCGTCAGACATAGTACTGCAGCCCGAACTTCTCGTTGTCCATCTCGCTGGTGGGGCGCAGGTAGTAGAGCTCGTCCACCGTCGGGGGGACCCAGCGGTCGGTGTGGAACAGGGACTCGCCGACCTGGATGGGGAGAGAGCGCTGGAGAGGGGATCGGCGTGTGTCCCCCCCCCCGGCTATAAGCCCTGACAGGGGGGACCACGAAGACAACAACACACGAGCTTTTACCCCTCAGTGTAGCCCCCCCACGCTGCTGGCTCCTGGGGGGAGCTTCTTCAAACCCAGGCGATCGGAACTTTCCAAGAGATCCGACACGGACCCAAACCCACCAGGATGGGGATAAACCGAGGGGCAACCTCCGGCACGACCCGAGAGTCACAAACCTTCCAGCCAGGAACGTCCTTCATGATTTTGGCCTCTTCATCCAGGTTCTGCCGCAGCAGGCGGAGAGTTCTGCAAGGCGGGGGGGGGGGAAGGCTGAGCCCCCACGCGTGGGGACGTGATGCCCGGTGGGTGTCCGTCCGTCCCCCCTCCCGTTACCTGCGGTCCGACTCCGCCTGCAGCAGCGGCATCAGGGCGATCCGCGCCTCCAGGTCCTCGATGAGCAGCCGCCTGCACCGGGAACGGGGCGGGGGGGTGTCAGAGCTCAGCGGGGCACCGCGGGGGGGGGTCCCGGGCTTCAGGGGAGCACTGAGGGGCGGAGGGGGGGAATCCCGGGGTGCCAGAACCGGTGAGCCCCCGGGTGGGAGAGCAGGGTGAGTCCCGGACAGGGGACGCGGAGGAGGCGGATCGCGGCGGGGGGTGAAACGGGAGAACCGGGGGCGGAGGAGAGTCCCGGGGAGGGACCGGGGGGAGCCCCGGGGGCGGGGGGGGAGTCGGCACCTGCGTTCCCGGTTCCACTTGATGAGGGTGTAGTAGCCCAGCAAGAGGCTGCCGATGCCGAGCGCGAAGAGGCTGTAACCTGCGGGGGGGGGGGGGGGGGGGGGGGAACGGGTGAGGGGCGGTACCGGAGACACCGGAGACACCGGGGAGGGGGCGAGTAGGGGCAGGGGCCGGGCCGGGCCTCCCCCGCGGAGCCTCCCGGGCCCGTCCCGGCTCCGCTCGCCATCCGGCGCCCACCTGAGATGCCGCGACGCGGGAGGTGCCGTTTGTAGTCGATGGGCCCGTACCCGCCCGGCGGAGCCATGTCCTGCTTCACCTTCGGTGCCGCCATCGCGGCGGCCGCCCCGACGTCACTTCCGCCGCGCTCGCAGGAAGCGCTCGGCTAAGGGACACCACGTGACAGCTCCACCGCGCCTTAAAGGGGCAACGCAGGCGGAGGGCAGAGGTGGGTCCCACCCCCCGCCGGTCCCGGTGCGGCGGGGTCCGGGACGGGGAGGGGGAAGCCCGGCGGACGGACGGCCCGGGAGGCGGCTGGGGCTGCGAGGAATCGCCGAGCAACCGGGCAGGAGGTGGGGGCGGGGACACCTGCTGCTCTCCCGGTGCACGGATCCTGCACCCGGGGGTGCTCAGCCCCTCCGTGCACGGCCGGTACCGGGGCAGGGCTCCTGCACCACCCACCCCACCCCCTCCTCCCGGTGCACGGCCGTATCGGTGCATGCAGCCCCCCCCCCCACACCTTTGCACACTCCGTTCCGTGTGCCCCCACTGCCCCGGGGACCAAACCCCCGTTCGGGAGCGGCGGCGGGAGCTACGGAGCGGAGCGGGGGGGATCGAAGGGGGGGGGTGCACCCACTGGCAGGCAGCCCCCAGCTGTGTGCACCCACCAACAAGCGTGCAAGAAAAAGCATGCACCCACCAGCGAGCGTGCACCCACTGGAAAGCGTGCACCAAGATTACTGACATGGGTGAGCACGCACCGGTAAGCGTGTGCTAAAAAGCGTGCACCCGCCAGCAAGCATGCAGCAAAAAAACGTGCGAGCGTGCACCCACCCGTGAAGAGGCCCCTGGCAGCATGCCCACGGTCCCCCAGCCCCTCGCACCCCAACCCTGGCTGCATTCTGTCGTCCCCCCCCCAGCCCGAAGGACCCTGCAGCTCTGGGTGGCAACACAGCCAGCACCCACCATTTTATCTGTGCAACCCCCCCTACCCCAGCCCTGGGGGTCCCAACTGTGCTGCCCCAGCACCGAGGACCCCTACAGCACCCTGCACCCCCCGCGATGGTTTTCCTCTGCAACCCCCCCCCCGGCTCTGTAAGCCCTGGGACGCTTCAAATCAAGGTCACTCTTGTCTTAAGCTCTAATCAGCGGCCGTAATCCCTCGGCTGCCACGGGGACTTAATAACTTTGCAGATGGCACGGCTGAAGCCGCCGGGCAGGCGCCCGCCGGGGTGCTGGGTGGGTGGGGGAAGAGGACACCCCAGGGAGTAGGGACACTCGGGCTGAGCCCCACGGGCAGCAGCTCCCTGCTTTCTCCAGCATCGATTTGCTCCCGGCCACCCGTGGGAGCCATGGGATGGGGGAAGGATCGCTGCCTCCTGGCCCAAATCCTGTCCGTGGAGGACATGGGGACGGGTGAGCCCAGGGATGCTCGTGGTCCTTACGGGATGCACCAGCAGACACGGGGAAGGCTCCTGCTCTTTGCCCCATCCTGAGCGACCCCGTGGGTTCGTTAGCACCAGCACCCAGAGCCAGGGTCATCCTCTGCATCTACTGCAGCTCGTTCAGCCTTTATAGGAAAAGACTAACTTGGTTGGCTTCCCCAGTACCGAATCATTTCATTCCAACCGAATTTGCAGGACAACCGAGCTGAGAGGTGGGAAAAGACCCTTGCAGGGGAATGAGCAGACACCCCTGACCTGCTCCCTGTCCCCGGACCTTGTCCTCCTGCCCCACTTCTGGCAGAGATGGGAGTTAAACCCAACAGCAACCCGTGATTCTCACCGACATCCCTCGGGGAAGCGCCTCTGGAGGGGAAAACACGGCTGTTTTCTCCCCATCCAAGTGCTTTCCTGGTGGGTGCCCCTGGAATAAGCTGCACCTTCAGGCACAACCACAGATCCAGGTCTCCAGCAGCTACTTGGCCCATTGAGAAAACAAAACCGTTCCCTCGCTGTTAGCTTCGCTCACGCTTGGAGCAGGGAGCCCGGCCAGAGCACAGTCAAACCTCATCCCCCTCCGCTGCCGTAGTTTGAGCTGCAGCTTCCCCGGGGGGGTTCCCGCTCCCCAGCCACGTTCCCACCCCGGGAGCTGTTTCCCCACTTCCCGTGTGGTCCCTTCATTACCTCCATGGGCCCTGTGTGCTCCAGGGTCAGGCACCGAGCTCCCCCAGGACTCTGAGTTTTTTTCCCTTTGAGGATGCTCCAGAGAAAAGGCTGCACCCTCAGGGGGGGCCACCCCTGCAGCGGCTGCTCCCCATCATGCCTAGGCTGATGGAAACCTCCCGTTCCCTTTTTTTTCCCCAGCTCTGAGAAGATAGAAAGCTATCGGTGGCTCATGATAAGCTCACTGAGCTAATAAGCCAGAAAAATGAAGGTGTGGAGGGGATGGGGAGGCAGCAGGGGTTTTTTTTTTTGGTGGGGGAGGACATAACGTAAGCGGGAAATCACCGAGGGCACGGCTTGGACCGGCTCTGGACTCTGCAGATACTCCAGCCCCACCACACGCACCAGGGAAAGGCTAGAGCAAACCCCCAAAGCCACGTCTCGGGGATGAGGGCTTATGATTCAGGGGCTGAATTAAACACACCAGACGAGGGGAAAGGGAAGAGGAAGAAATTCAGCCTCATTTCCCAGCAGGCAGGGCTTTGTTCCTGGGTTCGGAGTGTTTAACGCTTACCTGTGGATTTTTCCGCTGGCAAATTATCCTAACGAAGCTGGCATGACTTTGGCAGGATACCTACGTGCATTCCCTGATCCAGCCTGGTTGTGCGCAGGGAGGGGGAGGAAGAAAAGCAGGAGAGATCAGTCAGCTCGTGTACAGAGAGAAATCCCCGTCCCTGAGCAGGCCAAAGCCTCCAGCTCCCCTCCACCTCGGAAGCCAAATTTCTGTGTTTAACTCCGACCGGGTCTGGTGGCTTTGCAGGACCCCGAGACCCCCTGGGTTGGGGAGCTCAAGGCTGAGGGAGATTCCATCCACAGGGAACACTGAGGCCAGAGCCCTGTCCGGCCGCTAGCTCCGTGCAAAGGCATCCCGGGATGTTTCATGCTACCTGCTAATTGCCAGAAGATGCAAAACTCATTGGGTCTTGTTCTGCTGCCTCCTCTGCAGCAGGGAGGAGGGGGACAGGCTGGAGCAACACCCTGGCATTACAAACTTGGTGCACCGACAAAAACCCCAAAATCCATGATGCCGTCACCCTACCTGCAAGATGCATCGCTGTGGCACGGGCAGCTCGCTCGAAAAGCCACGTCTCTGGTCCAGGCAGCACAGGCAGGAACAGTACCGTGATATGGGAACTGCTGGGAATAATGTTCCGTGATATCAAGGAAAGAGCTGCCCAGCAAAGAGGGGCTGCCTCAGGCTGGGGGCTTACACCCACGGGGGGTCACAATCCCCCCGAATCCCGAGAGCCTGCGGTGATGTGGGTACCATGCAGGCATCCGCTTCAGGAGGAGCTGGCTGACGCTGAGGACGGTGCACGAGTGGGGTTGGGGTCTCTGGAGCAGACCGAGGGGGGACACCAAGTCCCCAGGGCTGCCCCACCGCAGCGAGGGTCAGCACGCCGGCTCCCACCCTGAGCTCAGGCGATGGGCGCAGTGCTGAGTGCCGGGACTGAGGGTTGCATAAATGGGATTATTTCTGCATCGTAGGGGGAAGGAACACATTTGATGAGGTTTCTGGGTACCACCACCTTGATTTACCCTTCTCTAGGGCTGTCAACTCAAAACCTCATAAATCCCATCAAACAGCTCCACCCAACCATTCTGAAACACAGGCGAAGCCGGTTGCGTAGCATGCCCCCAACCCACTGATCTCCCAGACCTGTAATTAGCAGAGGAGGCTCAGACCTGGCCCTAATTTTAGCAGCAGACTTCAAGGAGTCGGTCCTTTCAATGGCCACCGGGAAAAGCACCCGAGGGCTGGGGTGCCAAGCGCTCTCCTGCTCTTAAGCCCGATTCAAAAGCGAGGCTTTATTACTGCAAAAAGGGAACAAACAAAAGTTGGTCTGTTCTTCAGAAGTCATTGTTTCACAGCTTGGGTTGTCTGACAAATTTCCTTTTTAATAAATAACCTTTATCCTTAGGAGTGGAATTCCTTATTCAAATACTCATTATTAAGGCAATTATTAAGGCTTTTGCTAAGCAATAGCTCAATATTCCCATCTGATTCACCTGGAGGGAGAGAGCTTGGCTGGTTCCAGCATCCACTCGCCCACCCGCTCCCTGCCCTGAACCGAACCAGCCCTTTTGTTCCAGTCTGGGGTGGCCTAAAACTGCGTCATTTCCCCATCACCACCAAAGTCCAGAGAGGGGAGAGGGGGACTGACATGAAAACCAGCTTTTTAATATTTTACTTGTATTTAAAAGGGTTTTTATATGTCTCTCCCTGATACACCTGAAACCTACTGCAGCTGTAATGATGAAGAGGGGCTCCTTTGTTCATCATTTATAATTTACAGCAAAGAAGGTATTTAAAGAGCCAAACTTTCCCTTCTTTGACTGTATTAATCACAGCCTAAGCTTTTTCTTTTTTTCCCTGTGGCTGAGGCCAGCACATCAAGGTGCAGGACAGGATGGAGCAGCTCCCACCTTCCCAAGCAAGGCGAGACCCCCCCAGCCGGTTCGGAAGAGGGGAGCCCGGAGGAGCTGATGCAATCCCGCCCCGCTGTTACGCGGCTGCCGCATCACGCTCCCGCTTTTGGGACGGGGCCAAGTATTTGTAAGATCAAAACAAACCTGGAAGCCTCTTTGCTCCCGAGGGGATCCCCTCGGTGGGGAGCAGAGCTGGGGGTTCACGGCTGGTCAAGCCACGGGGCAGCCTCGACAAAGGGGAGGGAAGGCTCTGCTGTAGCTGACGAGAAATGGGAATTAAAAGAGGTTGTGGACAGAATTGCAATGGTTATCAGGAGTGATTCAAATGCTCCTGGCTCTCGGTCAGGGCTCTGGAGGTGATGGGTTTCGCCGACACCCACAGGCCCTCCTCCTCCTCCTCCTTGTCCTCCCAAGGGGCTCAGCCCCTGCCCAGGCTGCTGGGAGCAGCAGACCTGTAATTTCCAGTGGCTACATTTCCTAACACAGCCCTTAAACTGGGAGTTTTTCAGGGTAGAGTGTAGTGGAATTAACCCTTCAGATGCCAGCAATATCTAAATTAGCACACACAATTAGCACAACAGAATTACCTCTGTGACTTTTGAGATGCTAACCTGCAGTACAGGACCCCTCTACAACGTTCTCTGGTTCAGCTGCCCCCCAGAGCCTGCCAGGTTCAGGTATTGCCATCTTCTTCTACCACTTCAATCCACAGTAGCTTCATGTCTTTGGTACCAAAATAGCCTAGCGTTAATAGCGTTCACTTCAGCAGTTTTGCATAAAAAGACTTCCTCGAGAAGAGCCTTCACCAGCACAGCAATTAAACAGCTTTGAGGAAAATGAAATAGCCTGAATTAAACTGGTTCCTGAACTTGCATATTCAGAAATTTAGAGATTTTTCCAATTCTAGAAGGTCAGAAGCAGCTTGTAAAGGACCCAAAAAAGCCCAAACATTTCAACCATCTGTGAACACTGAGAAAGGTTCAGGTCAAAGCTGACCCAGTTACGTCCAGCGGCGCCGGGAGAGGTGGACTGGGGGGCACCTGGGTCTGCCCGCACTGCTCTTGGCTGTCGGTGCAGATCTGCTTGTAGAACAAGGCTGCTCTTGCGGGGAAGGGGCTTTGCCCCTCCCTGTAACCTCCTCCTCACCGCTCTGCCACCGCACGCTGTCAGCAGGACCCGCAGAACACTCCTCCCATGGCGTCGGCACTTGCAGTTCCAAAACCAGGTTTTAAGACGCCAAAACAAGTCGTTCCTGCTTTCACCCAGGCTAAACCACTTTTCATCCTCAGCAATTTCAGGTGTTTCCATCAGGAAGGCTCGCCAGAGCACAGCCAGACAGCAACCATCACTTTGAAACTGCATCTTCCCATTTACCATAGGACAGCAGCTCAGCCTGCGGCAGAGGACCACGGCTGGAAATGGCGATTGAGTATTTCTGGCAGGATGAGGCTGGGATGCTCGATGAGTTTCCAGCTTTGCCCAGGGACTAGCAGTTACGAGTTACAGACAGACAGACAAAAGCCCAGGGCTTGATCCAACACATGCACAAATCCTGAGTTACTGCTGTGGTCTTGCCCTTGACAACACAAATGCACACACTGCATATGGAAACATGAGTTGTAAAGAAAAAAAAAAACCCACCTATTTTTTTTCCCCTGCCTTCAAGCTGGCCTTCATTCTAGAGCAGGAACCACGTCCCTTCTTTCCTTTCTCCTCCCAAACCAGTGACTCTGGAGCATGGGCTGTTGGCAAAGCCACATTTCGCCTTGCTGCAAATCACTGTGAGCCGAAAGACAACAATGCATGGCTTCGGGGAACTGCCAGTACCACGAGAGAGTAAGGTGTGATGGGACTCGCTACACGCCATGTCTGCGGCACTTCCCAGGCTGCTGTGCAATGTCCCAAAGGCTTTTTTTTATCCAGAATTGGGGCCAAAAATATTCTGGCAATGTTCTTGTTCAAGTTTGGAATCTAAATCTCCTTTCTCCTCCCAGAAGGTAGCAATCCACCAGCTTCTTCAGTTATCCTCGATTATTTAAATAAACTTGAAGAACACAGGGTTAAATTTCTCATTTTGGAATTGCAGAATGACCACAACTGCAGCTCTCCAGCTCCCAGCCCTCTCCGGGGCACGCAGGCAGAACACAGGCAGCTTATTTCATCTTCTCCGGCTTGCTTACTTGGGAGGTGAGGATTTTACGACAGGACACGTACAACAGATAAAAACCAAAGGGTAACCGAGTGGCAGAGAGCAGCAGTTCCAGGGTGAGAAGGGCTGAAGAGGTGTTGGTGTCTCGTTTCTGCCTGGAGAACGTGTGCCCCGTCCAGAGATGGCATCTGTGAAGACATTTAATCCATTTGTAGCTTTTAATTTCAATCCACGAAATTCCACGTAGACTTTGTCTTCTCTTCTTCCTTTCCCGTTCTCCCATCAACCTGGTTTTTGGGGGAAGAAACTGTGCCCTTGCCAGAGGAAAGGAGTGGACCGCAACCTCATCTCAAGCATCCTCACCCGTAAGCGAGTGGTGCGAAACAAAAGGTATCTCAAAACAGATATACTTGAAATAAAAGACAGACCCAAGAGTTTGTCCATTTGTTTATTGTCATTCAAATACTAAAAATCCCTCACAATACAATATACAGTTATTGATTTCAGATTCTTCTGCCATTGAGACTATCAGGTTTTAGTGGGAATTTTTTTTTTAATTTTTGTTTTATTATCAAAGATTTAGAGTCACAATAAATACGAGTGACAAAAACATACCCTGCGCTGGCGTAACATTACTCTGTTACACTCCTTTGTTAGATGATTATAAATTCTTTTCTTTTTTCTTGTTTTAAAAAAAGCACAAAGCAAGTTATTTCGCTAAATGCAATATACAACATAACTCTGCCTTAAGCAGACAAACACTACTGCGGTTCCTTGAGGTCTTTTTGCATTATATATATATTTATATATTTATATATTTATTATTATTAAAAAAAAAAATGCCTTCTGTGCCCCCTCCTTCCAAAAGGAGAAAGTGAGAAATGAGCCAAATAGGGTTTCTGATGAGACCTGCCTAAGTCTGCTCTGCTCTACTCCTGCAGCCCAAGCCCCCCACATTCCATTCTGAACTGTACTTTGGTAGATTTTTTTGTTTTTCCTTCGTAAGCAAAAAAAAGTGACAACTAGGTCTGAGAATTCAGAGGTAAATGAATGGTTCCCTAAAACTATGATAAAATATCTACAGAAAAAAACCAACCCCAAACTATCTCAAATTTAAGATTAACCAAGAGTCTTCCTCACTATTAGAGCTGGAATGCCATGTACAGGAATCCCTAGAATACAAAAATTAGCAAAGTCACCCTTTACAGGAACTGGAAACGCTGTCCAAGTCGTTTGCGCTATAAAAATAAAAGGTTCAACCAGGCCACTTGTCGTGTTTCTGAGCGAAGGACTGCAACCTCGCCAACACTCAGAAATCAAACAGAAAATAAATTAGGTTATAAAAAAATAAAATTAAAAAAACCACACAGCTCCCAAATTGCAACACGGGTTTCAAATGAAAATCCGGGGTTTATTTCACAAGTTGCTAAAATCTAAGTACAATAGTCATTTTCATTATTACTGTATTATAAAATCTTGTAGTCGCAACGTCTCAAAGAAAGGTTATATGGCTTGCAAGAACCAACGCTGCTCTAACCCTCTCCCCAGGAGAGGGGGGAAGCAAGCAGCATCTGAGCAATGTCAAACCAGCTCATGCAGCAGTTTGCAGCGAAGCAGTGGAGGGTCGGGGAAACAGGACACGATGCCAGATACTCCACCTGAATGATACCGATTTACAGGTTAGACTGTCGAGCAGCACGTTCAGTCTCTTGTTCTGAGGGAGCTTTAAGTAAAATGGTCTTTTTCCAGGAGAGGGCCGATGAGGTGACTTTCGGACAGCTCTGCAGCAGAACTAATAGCCCTTACGGAGGCAGGAATCCCAAACATGACAGCAGTAGAAATAAACCAAAGATTTGTTCTTAAAAGCATTGTCTAAACCCCCCTCCTTCACAAATCCCAAATTATTTAACCTTTAGGGTGTAACACGATTATGTGAATATTCCATCTAACTGAGCTTTTCTATTTGTTGGTTTTTTTTTAGTTTTGTTTTTTTTTTTCTGCAAGAAGGGGAACATACAGATGGGGAGGAGGAGATTTGGAAAGACTGTAGCAAGTGTTTTAAGGACTATCTAAACGTGGCAGGGTACCTTAACTAGCCCAGTTCAACACTACTCAACTGAATACGCAGTTTTGACTACAAAGGAAGAAGCAATTCTTCTGGCATTTAACATACGTATACCACTGAAATATTTCCCTGGTGCATTTATCTAAAACTTTGCAGAAACACATATGGAATAAATATATCCTCTAAGTTACCTGCAACACTCCAAGAACCAGAGATTAAAAAACAATGTCAAAACTGGTTTGAATCCCGACAGCCTAATATCCATGTAGTATTTTCTGTTCAGTTACAAAGCCTTCAAAATAATTCTACCCCAATACGTAAGGTAGTATTTGCGTGATTTTCTTCTACATTAAACGAGAACAGATCGCGGTCTAGCATTGCTGAGGGAGCAATGTTTGTAAGACAGTATGTGCAGCCTCATTTTTATTTTCAGTTCCAAATCTTGAAATAAGCCTTCTCGATTATTTTAAGGCTTATCTGAAGTCTCCCCTATCCATTGTGCTGAAATTAAAATTTACAAGCTGCTGTACTGAACTGGCGGTATCCAAAAAGGTTCTGACATAGCTTTTAAAACAGGCAGGTTTAATACTTCTGCTTCTCTTTCCATTCCCCTTTTTTCCAGCATCAGCTGAAGCTACAGCTACTCCAACACTGGAAAGAAATTGTGACGCTGTCCAGGCTCTCCAAAAAGGCATTTCCATTTTAGTTTGAGAAGTTTTGTGTGTTCTTTTTAAACAAATGCACTCCCCCCAGGTGATTTAACAGTGCCAGACATTTGCATCAATGATAAGATAACGCAGGCAATTTGTCAGAAGAGAGAAAAAAAAAACCAAAACAAACCCAAAAAATCTCCACACAGGTAAGGAACTGAAACTTTTTCATAGTATTTCAAAGTGCAAAAATAAAATGCACTCAATTTCTCTCTCCACATCTCCCAATCCACAATATCTTGGAATGAAAAGAAAAATTAAAAACTCAAACCAATTCCTCTCATCCCCATTTAGCTCTTAATATACATTTGTAAAACAAACAAAAAACAAAGTCAAATTGAAATTCTAGGGCTTTATACAGCAACAAATACCATTTTGCAAAACTAGGTTTTCTATACTACTGAACAGTTTTCAAAGTATCTAAATACTGATATTCACACAACAGAAGAGGGGCTAAAATGAACGAGGTTTTTTTCACTATGCAATAGTTAGATCTGAAGGGGGACAACCCTATACAGTTATTGGTTTAAAGTTAGATCTAACAGCAACTGCTAAGAAAATAGATTCAGCATAGACTGAATAGTAACCCCTCCCCCCCTTTTCTTTTATATATAGATATATAGATATATATATATAATTTTGCAAATAATTCTTATCAGCACTACTTCTAGTACTGATATGCAACACAAGTAGTAAGGCATGTAT
This sequence comes from Haliaeetus albicilla, assembly GCF_947461875.1. Lineage (NCBI taxonomy): Eukaryota > Metazoa > Chordata > Aves > Accipitriformes > Accipitridae > Haliaeetus > Haliaeetus albicilla. The sequence goes on along the minus strand of NC_091490.1, from coordinate 43,433,922 downwards.
TTCTGCCACTTGAATTCAACTTTAATTTGGGAGAAGCACAGGGAAGAGGGAGGGAAGATGACAGAAGAAAAAAAATCAAACTGGACCTGATGGATTTGGGTTTAACCTGTGGAATCCCCAAAATATATTAAAACCACGTAGAAACCTGTCCTTAAAGCAGGGTTACCTAAAGCTCTATCAAAAATGAAATACTGAAGTGATGGACAGAGGAGCATGCTTGGTACGCCTGGAAGAACGGAGCTCTAGAGGGATCAAGGTAGGCAGTCCTGCCCCCAACATGCCCAACACGTGCTGGCACGGTCATCGGGCCACCGCAGCACAGACCAGGAACGGCTGCTTCTCGGCGGGTATCGGCAGAGGAAGGAGCCTGAGACCTGACAGCAGCTTCCTGGTCCTCTGCTCCCTCCACTTGCCCGTTCTGATTGCGTGCAGCTTCTGGAATTCCTATTTTATTTTTTCTTTTTTTTTTTGAGTAAAATTGCTCAAAACAACAACAACAACAAAAACCCTCCAAAAAGAAAATAATCAAAAACAGTTTCAACTTTTAAGTCTCTGGGAACATATGAAAGGCCCAACTGCTCTTCGCTGAATTAGAAAGACTGAACAAAGGTGTTTGTCTATTCAGTAAATTAGATTTTAGACTACCAACAGTTCAAAGTCTATTCAAAACAGAATCCAACAAAAGTGAGAGACTCCTGCACTGGTTCCCACCTGCCAGACAAGTTTTGGTGGCAGCCAGTCCCTTAGAAAAAAAACAAAACCCAAACCATACTCAACTGGAATTTGAGTTTGCACTTATTTATCATTAGCTCATCATCAGAAGATTTTGAAACATTATAATCTGTAGACTGCCTTCCTGGCTAGAGGAGGGGCAGGGAAGAAAAGCAAACATGAACGTGGCTCACTAAATGCATCTGCAAGATCAGGTTGAAATTCCTCTCTCCTTGAACTGACATCCATACTCGATCGCGAACGAACACCGTGTTCCTGGTGAACGGGTAGTTATTAATAAAGAAACCAAAGGCAGAGAGTCATTTAGTCCTCCTTTTGTGCTGGTGACAAAAAAATCCAAACTAAATACATAAAGCCAAAAAAAAAAGAATTCTTCCCCTTCCCTGACAGCCTTCATCATCAGTCAATCATAAGAATCTGAGAACCAAATGAGCTTAAGTCTTTCCCACCCACGTGGTGTCATTTTCTCATAGCAGGGACAGCAGCACTCGATGGGATGAGGAGTGGTCTTCTTGCATCCTATAAAGCCTGGGGCATATCCAGCTGGGATTAAAGCAGATTCCACTGTACTGTGGTATAAAAAGGATGGCAGAAACAGGAAAGTCTTCCTCTCGGGCATTCCTCTGCATTATTTCCACGTGGCGGACTGTGGGATGGACCGTGGGGGAATCATATCCAGGAGATATTCACGCTGGCGGTCTACTGCTGAAGATGACTTGTGCACAGCTAAACTAGGATTAACAAAAGGTAAAGCCCCACCTGACAAGATATAAAAGAAAGAGAGAACAAGTGTCACAGTATGACACGAACAGGAGACAAAACAGTGGCAAAAACACACTATTCGCGTTTCACCCACGTGAAAACGGATCATCTAAGCATGGATCATCTAAACATGGGGCACTACTGGCCACGGAAGTCAGACGCCTTCAGAAGATGAAAGCTTCCAAAACCACCTGAACAAACAGGAGCAAGATTTTGTACCAGAAATGAAGATTTGAGCAGGCTAGAGCTCTCTACAATGAAATTACATTTTAAATGATAAATTAATCTGTCAGGAATAAAAAAATCAAAAGAAATCCATTCAGTACTGGGCAAGAAAGTAGATCACAGAAGAGCTAGTTGCTACAGTGTTTCCCTCCTGGAGATCCTAATTATCATTTAAGAAAACAAATGACTCTTCTCCAGTCAGATTCTTATATATATATATACACACATAAAATTACATTAGAATTTATAATTTCCATTTATCCAAAGCACCAGCTTTTATTACTTCAAAACCTGAGGAATGCTGGGAGTGTGCACTGTAGCCTTACCTAGAGCAAAAACATTTATTTACTGTATGTTGCTTTCAGCAAGAGAAAACACCAGTCAAAATTAAACGACTGAACTAAAACTCCCAGAAATGAATGACAAACTCCTGCAGCATGGTACTGGCTGTGCATACGGACTCAGTGATGAACAGTCTGACATTACATCTATTTAGTCTATTTATAAATGTGTAAAGCAGTAGTTTTTATTTGGTAGCACCACCCGATTGCCCCTTTTGACAAGCATAAACCACACCAAAAGCAAGTGCCAACACCAATATGAAGAGCAAAGCCTCGCTATCATCGGGCTTTCATGCAGGAAGTGTCAAAGAGAAAGCATCCTTACCCAAAGAACTATGATTGTTGGACAGAGTGCAGCTAGTAAGTACAAAGAAAAGAAACTTTAGAGAAAAATCTACCTGTATTGATGGGAGTCTTCTTCCAGGCGGCAGCGCTGCCCTTGCTGACAGGTCTCTCAGCATGCTTACCTGGCCTACTCCCAAGTGCTGCTGCAGACGATGCATTCTGCAACTTGGGTGACTGGCTAAATGCATGCAACACTCCTCGTGGAGCTCCAGGAGGACCTCGAGACATCTGGCTAGAAGTCTGGCAAGAGAGCAAACGGTAAGACAGGTGTAGCAGTTTTCTGTCTCTCAAGTACAATAGCCTTGATGAATCTTTACTGCTCCTCTCTCCTTTCTTGGCTTCATCTGCCAAGCCTAGAATGCATTACTATAGTTTCAGGGCTGAAAACTTCCAAGACATCTCTACAACAAAATAAGAATCACCTTTCTACTTCTGAAAGCACCTGTAAGGATGAGGAATTATAATAACTGCAAAGCAGCAAAAAAATGTGCTGTGTAAGCATCTCCATACACAGGCAACACTACTTCCCTGACCTAAATAACCAGTACCTTGATTATTTCAACTCAAAGCAGCACTTAAGCAGCTTCTGTCTTCCTCCAACTGAAAGGTGGTTTTACAAGGTGTGTGAGACCTTGGCTGCTACCATCACCTTTAAACTTCACCAGCAACATTACGTGTTCCTGGCTCAAGCCAATTTTTTTCTATCTTAGGTTAATTTACTCTTCTGCCTTTGGTGCTGGAGCACCTCTTTCCATTTGGTACATCCTAAAAAAAAATTCAGGAACAGACTTTGCAGGATAGGAGTTAAACACTCTGAATAATTACAGTGACTGCAGAGAAACACCACTCTCGTCTGTTCTTCAGGTACAGAGAACGTAATTCAAGTATCAGGTCCCCACATGACAAAAAACACTTTCACCAGCCTGGTTTTAAGTTTACACTCAAACACACACACTGTGGAGCTTAAATAAAGCAAGTCCACATATCAGTTTCATGCCAGGATATCAAACACTTGCGCTTGGAGCCACAGGACCCTTGCCCCATCATCACCAAGATCTGGCTTCTGGTGGACAAAGCCTTACCTGCTTGAGCGAGTGGTGCTGCACTATAGGGTCTGACTTGGTCTGTACAGGAGATGCAGTCTGTTGCAGTATCCTTTGCTCAATCTCCTGCTCTTGCTGCAGTGCTTTTACGAAGGCAGCCTTCAGTCGGTTAGTGTGCTCAGCTTTCAAGGCCTTTTTCTGATTTGATGTCATGCAGGTTTCACACATAATGGTTCCATTCTTCTCCTCCCTCCAACGGCAGGTGAAGTCAGTCTTACACTGAGCACACATATAGGGCTCGCGAGATGATACAGCAACCGAAACTTTACCTGGAGAACACAATCAGCTTAGCTCAGCTCCACCTGTGGCTTCCACGAATGAATAATACTTGAGAAAACTCAAGAATATTACAGCATAAAAAAAAAAACAAACCAAAAAACCAAACCCAAAGCAAACCCTCCACCCTTAACTCTCCTCAGTCTGAAGCCTTTTGCATTACTAAATCTTTAAACTCTTTACTTCTGTGAATGTGTGCGTAGGTATCTGGCAGATACTTCTTTAGACTCTGGTTAGAGAATTTAGTGGCGATAGACAAACAAGTGGCTGATAGGAAGTGAACAGCTCTGGGGAGAACTAGATGCATTTTAGAGAAATCTTTTCAACCAGTGTCTAGCCCATGAGAAATCTTAACTTTTTTTTAGAATTTTTTTAGACCTTCTTTATAATTTTAAATAAAACAGTTTGAAAATTATTAAAGGAATTGAGTCTTAGATTTGACAGAGTATGACAATTTAATCCTGTGACACCTGAAACTCACTGCTGCCTGCTACTGAGGTAAAGTCCAGATGGGAAAGATGCTCTTCTTGCCTTTGAGGAACACTTTTAACACTATCTCACCTTGAGTTTCCAGCAAATTCTGCACAACTTCTTCCAACCCGACTAAGTAAATAAATTCGTTATTAGCTGCACTTGGCAGGAAGTTCATCTCTGGTGCAGGTGGTTTGGGAGGAGGGATCTCCAACAGCGTCTTCTCCAGCTGCTTCCGCAAGGCGAGCTTGGCAGCGGCTTGCCGGCTAGCCGGCGAGTCGTTGGAGTTGACAATGGAAGCAGCGCTGGTCGTAGTAGCATTAGCCTGAGCGGATGTCACGGTTGTACCTTTGATTGAAGTTGGTGAAGCCTGGGAGGAAACACGACACAGCTTAGTGACAAGTGCCAGATGGTTTGGCACTTTTAAGACACGTGCTTCTCTCCACCGAGAGGGACGAGAGGGAGGGAAGCAGCGTTGGCTCCAACACTGTGTGGGGTGTTTGTGTGCAATGAAAGCTGGCTGCTTGGGACTAGACTGAATTGTCTGCTTCTAAATCTCATTTTCGCATGTGACCAAACAGATCACAATACATATGTTTACTGCAACTTTGTACCTCCTGGTACAAATATTACCTGTCATCTAACACTAATTCTTTTTCTAAAAACCTTTACTTTTCTTTACTGATAATTCTTATAATTTTTTTAGAAATTCTAAAGAAAAAAACAAAAAGGAGTCCTTTTCCCTATGATTTTGTCAAAGCACTGACTTTAAATTGTTTCCTTTATCTACAACACTTGTATGGCAATATCAGTGTTAGATGTTAAGTTGCTGCTTCAGTATCTCTTGGTGTTTCAAAGAGGAGGGCTAGCCCATTTTCAGCTCTGTTTACAAGAACACTCATTTATGCTTCTTACGGAAGAGAAAAAAAGATATCCTAATGGACAGCAACATTCAGTTCACTGAAACACTTATTTCTTTCCAATATTCTGTAATGGTTTTCTTCATTCCTATGTCCAGGAGGTGAATGTGAACAGAGAAAGGGACTGCATGGGAAGAACAAGGAGCAGTAATAAGTGACCACATCAGTTAGATGACAGCAGGTCACACCAATTAGATACAGTAACCCAACAATCATTAATTACAACTGTTCATCTCTGTTCCTCTGAATGTTATGTTTGGCACAGAATCTTACGGAACTCACCTGTGGGATATTGACAAGAAGGCTGGTGTTGGGGACATTGGCGACGCGGATCAGACCCTGCTGGATAATTCGCTGCCCCTGAATTTGTACGCTGGGGACCGATGCCCGCGGTGCCAGCAGCAGTGGAGGTGGCCCCGTGCTGGAGTGCTGTCGGATGTTGTGGATTTGCTGGGAAGACACAGAAATGGGCTGATGCAATGGTGCCATGGACAATGGGGAGGATTAGATAGTGGGAAGTAAGTGGTGGAAGTCGAATGGGATGACATGAGACAGTGGAAATGAGGCAAGGCAGGGAACGCAAAGAAAGCGTGACAATTAACATCCGCGCCAAAATGTGATGTTTTTCCCTTTCCCTCTGTCAAAATGAAACAAGTAGAAGGTAATGTGAAGAGATGCTTCTATGTGAGGCCATCACATTACGGCCAAAACAGCTGTGCCCAAAATCTAAGTTTCCGAGTCAAATTTCTTTCAAAATGTATAGTTGTTAAGCCTGTTTCATTTTAAAGGCATTAGGAAAGCTATTTCTTAGAATGAGGTTTTCTCCATAATCAGAATAGAAAGAAAATGAAATACCAAATCTCTACCTTCCTCCTTAATGCTGGCTATGCAACAGATAAAAGCAGACCTTTCACTGCAAAATAAATCCTCATTTAACAAGGAAATATTTTTTTCCTGGTATCCCACGAAAGTCATAATTTTAGAAGACCATATCAAATTGAACATTGCTTTCCTACTCCTTTAGTGACACCACCATGTTCTGTTATAGGTGATAAAGACCCTGCAAAGCAGCACTTTCAGACATCCAGTCAACTATCTCATTTCAGCAGCTCTTATTCAATTGCAAGACAGACACAATGAGGAAAGAAACCCTGAATTTTAGCATTTGAAAAGGTGAAACTGATATGACAGAAAGAATAATGAGGGGGAAAAAAATGGAAGAACGAGGGATTGTGTTTCGTTTCCTCTGCTGCCGCTCTCCTAAAAAGCGGGTGAAGCTGGACGCCTGTAAATTAACTTTCATAATAAAGGCAAACAAACTGCTTTGGCGCAGCTAAGGGAAGCAGCTACACAGGTAAGGCAGTATCTTGCATCATCACAGGATTTTCTCATGCTTCACTGGAAGCGTTATTGGAGAGCACAATATGCAAAACTGGAATGATGCAGGACCTTTCAGTAGCAATACATGTAGCCATACTAAGAAATTTCAGCAAGAGCTTCGTAGGTTCCCTCCAGACAAGCACAAAGATGACTAAGAAAAGTAGTTAAGATGCATTAAGGAAAAACAGAGTCAATCTACCACAAGGTAAATACTTACCTGTGCTCCTCTGACAAGAGGTGGCATTACTATCTGCGTGTTTTGCTGAGTTCCTAATTTTGAAGAAGTCTGCTGCCCTCCACGGACCAAGGGAGGAGGAATAACAGTGCCTGGTATACGTGTAGAAGAGGTCTGCAAAACAGAAAATAGTTTACTCGCATTGTTTTGTTCTGGTGTATTTATATGCCCGCTCTCTTCTGCTGCTTAGTGTGCCAATAAAGTAGTATCTGAAATCTTACGCAGCGACACGGACATACGTAAGGATGCAATGGCAGTCTGGCTACACACTCGGGGATTGTTCTCTCTCATCCTGCACAGAATTTAAAAGGTAAAGAGCAGTCCTGAACAACATTTTCATCTGCCCTCCCACCGCTGAAATACAATAGCTCAAGAACTGCTGTACTGAGACACACCAAAGAGGCACGCCATAACCCGAGTACAGGAGTGGGGGTACACGAGCGCAGCTCTCCTCTCTGGCTGGTATGATGGATGCAGTATCTGTCTCGAGCCAATGTAAAGACTGTAGGACAAGAGATGGCCAGGCTGGCTTCGGTTCAGTTAAGTATTCAAAAAAAAAAAAAAAAAAAAAAAAGAGTGTATTTTGCAGGGGCAGTCAGAGAATGGGGAAATACAAACTGCTGTCTTCAAGGAGAAGCACGGGGCAGAAAGAAGTTGGAGATGCAGGAACCTGGGGAGGTGAGCAGACTGGGCATGTGCATGTATATGGGAAGGAAAAAAAAGAGACAGGAAAAGGGGAAAGCTTTAGAAAAAATGAAATAGAAAAGGAGTCAGGCTAAAGAAATTTGCAAAATTGTTGCCCATGCTTTTTGGGCTGCAGACTGCATTAAATCCTCAAAGTTATATTGTCATGAGAAAAAGGTGATACAGTTTCATGCACCACTTACATTCCTGCGGACCACTAATGCTAGGCAATCGAGCCTGAGAAGCACTCATGGCTCCAGAGCAACAAACCTATCATCCTATTCATGTGGCTTTACGCACCTTGCCACTTCCCTCACTCAAGCCCCAAACTGACCATCATCTGCGAATTAAGACTTCTAAAAACACTGAAGCGCCCATTTTCATGAGTTACCATGTGTACACACACATACATATTTAGGCAGGTGGGAAGTTTTATCCACTTCTGTTATGCCTTTCAAGTGAAGATCAAATGTTAACTCAACTCCTACACACAGGAATTAGTAGAGTTTTTACAGTCAAGCAGAAGCAGATGGAGGTTAGGTTAATTTGCCCAAACACTGCAAATTAGACAGAATAACTTCAATTCTGGATTCTTAGCTCCCAGCTCTCTGCTCTGTCCAACCGAAGTTTCACTGTCTGATCGCTGTTGATTTAACTTGTGGTCCAGTTCCTCTGAAAGTGCTGTCTTCAGTGAAGGCAACTTGCCTCAAGGAAGAGATTACTCCAACTGACAGATTGCTTTAGGTTTTGTGAATGTTTCCTAAATGGGTAGCAAATTTACTCCTTCCATCAAGTATAGCATTCTAGGGGATTTTGAAATGAAGAGTTGCCATTTTCCAAGTGAAAGCATTTTGTGCTGAAGCAGTTTTGAAATTTGTTTTGAATTAGCCCAAGGTAAATAACCAGAAATGTTTTAAATCCAAAAGCAAAACAAGATACTAGACTCAAGAGGAAGATTAGGTTGACAGATGTCAATTGCCTCTGCTTTTTTTTTTTTTTTATTTCCCCAAGGCTTTCCAACATTTCGTTTTAATTTAGTCTGAACCAAGATCTTTCCTACCATCATGTGCCATTCAGTCACCAAGCCAAAAGAGAAAATCACATGATTCACTCAGCTCTTACAATTAATCATACTGAGGGCACAATTAAGTCTCTTGAGGGTACGGCAACACACCGCCACAATATTTCTATGACATAACTCCATGGCATCCTCTTTCGCCAAAGGTCGTTAGTACTAGTATGGATGTATTTGTCAGCAGAGTGGATCAGGATGATCAGCCACTGAAAAATAAGCTTATGAGAGTTATCTCCATGTGACATCCTACTCTTATCTCCCACCCCAGTCGTTCTTAAAAAGCTTATAGTGGGGTTTTGGGAGTTAAAAAAAAAAATTCCACCTGGCTCCAAGCCATTAATGTGATGGGACTGTCTTTCCTGTGTTGTGCACCTTCTTCTCTGCTCCATGCCCTGAACCTGGCAGCCTGGCCCACCCCACTGACCTGGAGGGATGGCTTGCCAGCAGGAACACTCTGCGGTCCCCGCACCAAGGGCGGAGGGGTGGCCACAGCACTCCCAGAGGAACCAGCAGGCTGGAAGAGGAAAAACCAGAAAGAAAGCAGACGAGTGTAAGGGTGTAAGCAGAATTACAGAAGCTAAGGGAATAAAAGCGTTTACCTCCTTGCGCCTCAGTAAGAGAATCTTCAAAGACTGCACACTCTTCCCCCCTCCCCCATCCCTTTCTTCCTCCAAGCATCTCAACATGCATATTTAAATGAAGAAATTATTAGGTAAGTATAGATACCAGGAAAATAAAAGATTCTATACACCAAAAGCAGAGCAATGGGGAAATCTATTTTAACAGCCTCAGCTTAGAGCCCACTTCAGTCTTATCCACCATTACTACTAGTCTCAACTAACTAGGTTCAAGCATAATGCAAAGTGAAAAAATGTTTAGGAAAAGGACTTCAAATATTAAGAAGTTTAAAGTTTAGGATATGTCATTTCACCCTAGTTAGTTCAAACATCCAGAGGTCATTTGTTCAGCGTTCAGCAGCGAGTTCAGTGATGCAGATACTTGCATTAGTTTTAATCCCATCTACTGAAGCACTCAGAAGTCTGGGAGAAAGATGCCAATAAAACAACCAAAACCAGCCAAGAGAGCTGTATTAACATCCATCTGCACCGTGAAGTGCACTTAAATCTACACATCGCCCCCATCACAAAATCCATCAAGTCAGCATCACACGCTGTAAAATAAAATTGTTTAGTTGCTATTGTTACAGATACTTGAAATTTAGCCTGTGCCTTGATAGCAGCGCGTGGGGTGTTCGCACGCCCCCTCGCCTCCCAATCTCCTCTGCTCTTCTCCTGCCACCCTCCACCTCTACCCTTCAGTGCCAGCATGAACAGCACACATAGCGAGCAGAACGGGCAACTGCTCTGACAAGAAGGTAGATTTTTTTTCTGGGTTAGTTTCTGAAGAAAACAGCTCTCCTCCCAGGACTCTGGATATGGCGCGTGGTTGTGTGAGATGAGGGATGGGGAGAGGAGGAAGGGAAAGGAGTTCAGGGTGGGAGGGCTGAACCACTCCTTCCAGGGGCTGCCTGGATTTTTTGGATGATGAAAGCATGCAGCTAACCGCAGACTTACTTCACCTGGTAAGACCTGGAATCCAGACCTGGGCTTCTGCCATGCAGCACAAAACGCAGCTCTTGGCCGCCAGCTCCCAAAGCCTGGGGTTCAAACACTTTTAACTCTACCTGTCAGCACATCTGTTATGCGCAAGAACCTCCTCCAAATGTATTTCAGCAATCTCTACGCAGCATTAAGGACTGGATTGAGTGTTTAATAATTGGAAGTATACTACATTCATAAATGGATCTGAGTTTTAACAAAAAGGTCTCCAGCTTTTGAAACTGGCTGATAGGATAAACTGTCTTGTTGTTTGGTCTTGGCAAGACAAAAAAAGGAATTCCACAAAAAGGAATGGTTAACAGGAAAACCACTAAAAACTTCATAAAGATTTTATGAGAAGTGAGATATGCTTTATTTGAAAGCTATCTTATGTTCCATAGGTTACGGCAACTGCCACAGTTCTTTAATTTTTTTCCGCTCCATTTCAAAAGATGAGATGGTAAGTATCTGTAGGAAAATAAATACCTTCTGAGTAGTGGTCTCCTTCTGGATTTGACTTTGCCGTAACTTTTTCAATAAAACAAGCTTTGCTTCTTCTAACCGTAACTCTTCTTTTAGTTGTTTAATCATTCTCTCCCGCTCCTCTGGACTGCTTTTCTGTAGGGACAGGTAAGGCAATAGAGGGTGGGAAAACAGGGAGGGGGGGAAAGGGAAAAAATAGATACCATACAAGTTACAGCAAGAACTTACAGTGTTATAATTGTCATGCACGTCTTAATATCACCAACATGCCTGCAGTATATGGACACAAACTGAGTATGGAGGAAGAACTCAAAGGCAAAAAAGTTTTTGAGGTATTTTCACTAGCAAAACAAGTAAACAAAGTCAAATGAAGAGTCCCACAACAAATCTGTGTTATGCCATGCTGAGTAAGGGACATTGTGTCTACTAAAAAGCCAATTCTGAAAAAGGTGCATTTTTTAAGCATATAAAAATCAAGGAGTTAAGAGCCTGAAAAAAATAAAAAAAGACATCAGTCTTTAACAGCTTCAGGATTCCCTGCTTGCAAATCCATCTTTATAAATCCACGTATCCACCTGACCCTGTGATCGCAGGTGCCTCTGTGGGAACAAGTGGTGTGTTTTCTTCTTTCTAGATGGCACAACTTAAGTGTGTCAAGACAAGACTACTCACCATGAGTGCCTCTGTGTTGGTCTCTTTTAATGCTATTTTTGTTAAACCATTCATTCTAGGGCTAGAAGGTTCATTGTCGGATAACACTATAACATCCGGTGAGGGGACTCTCTTTTCTCTCTTTATTTCACTGCCAATCAAAAGAAAAAGACAGAGAACCAGTCAATAAAAATAAGCAAACAACTACTTCATGCTGCAAAGTAATGTTATTTACAACCTTGTGCTAGATTAATCCCAAATCTCTCAAATTCTGAATAAATGCAACATGGATGAGCTCAATCAATTTCTGTTCTCCTTGTGGATATCAAGCTTCCCAGTACAAAAGCATGCTATGAGGCAAGATTCAGCCACAACACATACCAATGGTGAATTCCTTCAAATTATAAGCTTTTCCATCAGCCACTTCACCCCCCCTTAGAAGACACAGAGTCTCTCCAGGGCTCTGCTTGCACTGGGAGAAGACCACATCCAACCCTAATCCAGGAACAAACAGGTCTCTTGCTGCTTCTCTTTAATGGGCTGAAAGGCAAAACCATACTCCCCTTTTCCTTCTCCTTTCCTAATGCAAATATTGTAAGTTGTGGCTTTTCATCACTCAAGATACTGAATCTGAAGGAAACCCAGCACAAAACAATTCACACCTATTCACTTACCTAAGTTTAAGTACTTCATGGCATTATTTTCTTTCTACGCCAACACTACTAAATTCTTTTCCGCTATTAACGGTGAAAACCCGTAGCAGTCTCAACACAGATGGACACATCCACAAAACTTCACTGGAAACCACTGAAACATGTCTAGACTTACACTGATTTTAACTCTTTATTTGGCTTTAACATTCAGTGTCTTGAGTGATGATGGCACCTTCCACCTGAATTCCTGACAATAAATCACCTCTCAGCTCCATTGCCTATGATTATCATACAAGAACAAAAACTTAAAACTACGTGAACCAAAAGGGACAGAGATGACATGACATGACAACAGATGCCAGTGCCAGCACAAGCTGGTAACTGTCAGATCACCCTTGGTACCAGGATTTGGGATTTCAAACTACAAAGCATAAGTATTTCAGAGCAAGGTTTGTGGCATGTGATTGCCGAGAGGTTTAGCAGGAGCTTCACAGGAACGGGACAGCAAAGTCTTCTGCACTGCCCAGGAAACAATGACAGTGCTTGCTTGAGAAAGGGCCAACAGCAAGAATTGTAGGGGAACGTAACACAAGTAATTGTTTTGGTTTTCTTATAACCCAAAGCCAGAAGCAGGAACAGTAAAATTTACAGTGAGAACCTTCTGGCTTACAGTTATGCATTAGACAAAATGCATGAAGAATTTGTAACAAGCAAGATGAAGTTCACAAGTAAGAGATGTGGCATATGAGCTTTGTACTTTCAAGTATCAGGCAATTACCTTTTAGATTAAACAACAATTTCTAGACTTAACTGATATGCCACATTTATTGGGAATTCAATGATCTAACAGAAATTAATCCTTATTATCTTATTTAGTGATGCAAAGAATAGTCACAACAAATAACAGCACTGAAAAGCTGTGTACCCTAATAAGCTTTGTGAAATGCACACCTTCAGTAAACGCTGAAGGCAGGTCAAACGGTATTATGGATACTGCAAAACCAGCCTCACATACTGAAAAAACAGCTTTTAAAATACAATTTCCATGTTAGTGGAAAAAATAAAGAAAAAAGTAGAGTGTCCTCTAGAGGGCACAGCAAGCCAGTAAACTGGAGTCGTTTAAACTCTGGGGTTGTTTCAAAATTAACAGTGGCACAGGTGAAGTATTTTCCAGCTTTTTCCTGTATCCAAATGCACCAAACTGGCTCAGGTCACTCTTAGCAGGGAAGTAACTAACTGGCTTGGTACACTTCTCCCGACAGCGGTGAACAGCAGGCATGCAGGGAACGCACTGACGTGTTGAGCTCATCACTGCTGAGCCCTTTTCAGGTGACAGCTGGAGCAGCTCCACGTGAAAGACTGAGACTCTAGTTGAGTCAGGCACTGGCTGTTCCTCCTCAACCTTTAAGGTGAAATCCCCCATGAAAAGCATGGACAGTTAAGTTACCTAAAAAGTTGAGAACTGCACAAACACGGGGATTGGAGCAGCCAGCGTTCGTGACCCGAACCAGCCCACTGCCAAATCACAGGGGCTCTTCTTGCCAGCTCCACCCTTGAACCAGCCCAGACAGCTGCAGGGAGGGAAGCTGCAAAGAGCTACGGGGTCGACACGTTACAACCCGAACGCGTCCGCAAATACGAGGCGGCGTGAAGGATTTTATTTGGCTGCAGGTGACGACTCTACCATCGGCGACGCTTCGCCCCCCTCTCCCAAGCAGCGGCGAGGGCAGCCCGGCCGATACCGGGCCGTCCTCCCCAGGGAGGTTGGCGGAACCCGGGAGCTGCCAACGGGGCCACGCCGGAGCCACGGCCGCCAGGCTCCGGCCGGCTTTTCACCGGCCGAAGCAGCAGCGTCTGAACCCGCTTCGGATGTCGGCACCGGGGCTCTCCCCTCCCGCCCCGAGCGGGGGCCACCGCCGGGTCACGTGACGCTCCGGGCACGTGACCCGCCACGGCGAAAACCATGGCAACGGCCGGTCCCAGCCGGTGCTGCCCGGCCTTCATTTTGTGAGGTGAGGTCGGGCTCAGGTGCCGGCAGAGAAAATGGAGCGGCCGTGCCCGGGGGTCCCCCCCTCGCCCCCGGGGTCCCCGCCGCCTACCCGCCACGGGCACCCACGCCGAGGGTCGCTTGGCGTTCTTCAAGAAAATAAGTGGGAAACGGGGCGGGGGGGGGGAGGAGGAAAAAAATAATCAAAAAGCAGCCCCAGGAGAGTCGCTGGACTGCGTCGTGGAGTCCTCCTCGGTTTATTTTCAGGCTGGACAAGGAAGGCCAGGCTGAGAGATGACGCCTGCCAGCCCCCGGGCTTTCCCAGGATATGGCAAGGAGGAAAATCTTAATCCTGAAGTAGTTCCAACGACGCATGCCGAGAACAGAACGACAAGGCATCTGCAGCAACGTGCGATCGACACCAGTTTGCATTCATCAGCAATCTCAATACTCTTAATCTTTGAAAAAAAAACCACCCCAAAATTTAGGAGGAGGGGGAGCGCACATCGCAGCCCGCCATCCAAGCCTGGGATTGCTCAGCCAGGGAGCCGGGCAGCGTGGAGGAAGAGCAGCCGCTCACGCTCTCGATGCGGGACCAAGCACCGCAGCTGCTCCAAACGCTTCTCGTCAGCCCACAGACCGCAGCCAGGGCACCAGGAGCTCGGGATGGAGGTCTGTCTGCCCAGCCAAGGTGAACAGCGGCTGCTTGGCCAAGCCGTGATACCACACGCACCTTCCACCAAGGCCCTTCCCGAGACGGGCTAACGGCACCTCCAATAAGGAGCTACTGCAGCCTGGATCAGGGATCCCCTCTGCTGCAGGGGTACCCCTAGTTACCTCCTTCCCCTAGTTACCTCCTTGAACTTGTGCAAGGCACCACTGCTTTCACAGAAAAAAAAAAAAAAAAAAAATGCTGCCTAGGGCATTTTGTAGGACCATGATATGAAATCTGGAACTAGGAAATATAACCTTGCCCTTAACAGCTCTGCAGTAAAACCCATCTTTTACTCATGTGAAGCAGGAGGTGACAAGACCAGGATCGCTGGTTGCTAGCCTCATGGTACTTCATCTAAGGGCTTCCCCAAACCTGTGCGATTTCTCCATTTGCAAGATACATTATGATACTCCTGACAGCTATGTTATAAGACACTGATCTAATAAAAGCTGCATTAGAAACCACTAACTTCAGAGTTTTAAAATCATGTATTTTCACAAAAGCATTAGCCATATCTATTTAGGACCATCTGTCTAACCAACTTTGAGTCTGTTGACATGCGACCTCACAGAGAAAAACCATTCTTGCAGCGGGGAGATACTATGTATTTTTTAAGGCAACACATACTGACCACAGCAACCAAGTTGACTCATATTCAGTATTACAGGATTTAGATCCTCAGCAGCACGACCAACTGCATCGTGAATGAGGCGGCACAAGACTGAACTCCAGAAATGTAGACCAGAACTCTGCAAAACAATCTTCCTTCAAAAAGGAGTTTGCTTTACTCTTTTGTTAGCCTGTGTGTAAAGCAAAAAATTCAAAGCAGATGTTTCAAAATAAGGAAGACAATGGAAATATCACCACTTTCAGAAAAATACTGCCACCAGCAGTTAATAATTTGGGATAACTGCCCCGATACCATGACCTTTATCCTCTGAAGCCATCAGGCATATCCTTTAGGTAAATAAAGACATAGTTCCATTATTGTCCCTTCAGCTTTCCTAAGTGTTGCTGTCTCAATCATTTGGACTCTACGCTAGAAGATGAAAGCAGGGTTGCTGCCCAGTTACGTACACCCATTTAAGCATCCACAGCAATAAAACACAATTCAACAGAGACCTTGCAGAAAGTTTGTGTAAGGAATCAAATGCAGACCTCCTAAGTACCCTAAGAAAAAGGCCATGCTTCCTCCAATATCCTCTTTTAAAATCTCAAAGCATAAGGACAGACGCGTCACGCTACTCAAGAGTTTTCCTTAGCGTCTTGGGGCATCCTGTAGCAATTCAGAGCACAACAACTATTCCAGAAAAAACCAAACCAAACAAAAAAGCCACTTTCCCATGGGGACACTGCGTATTTATTTGTTGAAGAAAAGAGGGTCAGGTGGCTGAATCCAGCCTTGGAGGTCTGCTTCCACTTAGCTGAGCCAGAGGAAGATTAATTAAATTTTTGTTGTGAAGATGATACATCCGAGGTCTAAGGTATCTTGAGATGGACTCAAACTTTTCTAACAGATTCAACCTCCTGCGAGACAGAAGTTTCAATGAAGTATGACCAAGGAAGACAAAGTTTAAACTTAACACTAGTAAGAGAAAAACAGACACCCAGGAACTACTGGCTCTGGTAGAGGGTTTAATTTCAGAGGACTCGTGCTGCAGCTTACAGAGAGCTTCACGACACTAACAGAAGAGCTCCTGTATCTCAACAAGCAGCCTTTGCATTCATTCATACTGATCCAGAAGCATTACACAAAAAATAATCTTCCTTTTACAGACCAGATGATCTTACCCATGCTCTAAAATGCCCTTTTGATCACTCTTCAAAAAAAAAAAAAAAAAAAAAATCAATGCAATGCTGCTCACTTGGTTAAAGTTACAGAACTACTGACCCAAAATATTAAATCCCCCACTGCAGTGCAAGAAAGACCTATATAGCCCCGTCCTCTGGTATCCCAACATATTCTGCCCATCTGCAGGTAACCAAAGGAAACATCACAACTGTTATTCAAACTAAAGCTTAATCTGCATTAGCAAATATGCAACAGTTTTGCCTCAGTCCATTAACAATCTCTTGTATACTCTCATCCAAAAATATTTGGCAAGGAAGGAAGACAAACAAGGAAAGAAAAAGCAATGCAGTGGGGAATTTTTTTTTTCCTGGAGATGTTTTATCTACATGAATCAAAGAAGTTGCAATGGATCTAGTGACTGCGGTGCAAAACTGAAGCAAAATAAACTTCATCCCTTCCTCTGAACATAAAGGAAGGAAACTTTAATCAAACTATGTCTGCATTTAAAATAAAACATTAAAATTCCCCAAGAAACTTTGCCATCAATTTTGTCACAATATCCTTTAGTACAACACATACCAAGAGGCATAGACACAACGTACATAAGCTGAAAATGAGATCTAGAGTATGGGGCTGTGCCATATTTCCAGGCTTACTAATGGCAAGAGAGGAGCCTGTTGCTCTTCACTGGTGCTGCTGTGAAAGCTGTTCCCAGTAAATTCCAGTAAAGTGGAGAGTTTGGGCAGCCAACACAGGCTGCATCCTGATGTGCTTTGGAACATGTCAGAATTTCAAAGTCAAATCCATTCATTTAGTAAGGTTTCAATGTGATTTGGCCAGATTAAAAAAAAAACAAAAAAACCAAACCAACAAAACAAAAAAACCCAAACAAACCTAAAATCCTTCAAAGCACCAAAATTTAGCATCAAAACCCTAACACGAACATGCAGAGCACAGCCATTAGGCCAACTTTCATACAATTTCAGAACAATTTCTGTAAGATGTTATTTTTAATTATCCCATGTAACAAAAGGAGAATATGATGATTCTGGGGTTCCAGAGCAGTGCAGTATTTGTCAAGCACACAAATCATAACCAGCAAGACCTAAAATTAAAGGAACTAAGGAGTTCAGTAGATTATCTGTCTGAGAGCACTAACTATAGGGATGCCTACAAACTCTTCACACTCATCCTTCCTGGCAGTTTTCATTTAAGCAAACAAGCAGTGGCTTAAGTCAGGCCAGCTCACTTGTAATTTCAAGAAGCTGTGGGTATATTTGATACTTGCGCATACCACACATCAGGAGACAATAGATGGGTGCAAGCAATTTTTGTGGAAAATAAACCAAACGTATCAAATACAGACTTTTTGGCTTATCCAGACTTTTATTTCAATTGGAAGGAAAAATCAGACTCTGTAGCTTAATGTGAGAAGATGACACACTACATATAGTGGTTTGGAATGCAGGGCTTTTTGTCTGGTTGGTGGTGGTTTTTTTGTTTTGTTTTTTTGTTTTAAAAAAGACCCCAAATGATACAAAATCTGTAGGAATAATTTCATTTATCAGCCAGCCTTAAACTGTTTTTGATCAAGCCACAATATGCTAGTTTATCACTCTTGGCAAATAGAGAAAAGACAGGAAAAATTGCAAGATGTTCAACTGCCTAAAAAGTTTTCCAGTTTGCTTTACAAACGACACGTTCATCCCAAGATTGCTATCAAGACTAAGTAAGAACCGGGGATAGATAGATAGAAGCCAACTCTTATATTTGTGTTTTATTAACAGTATCACCCTCACCATTGCCATCACACTTGTGTGCTGTGACAAAACCATTTTCTCTCTCTCACTTGCTTTCCTGGTATGACTGAGAAGCCTTGCTTTTTGGAATTCTGAAGTGAAACATATTTTGAGGTTATCTATTTGGAGAGTTACTATAATTTTGAGGATTTAAGATAGCACAGTGCAACAACCAAGCACAACACAGCTGCTTACAGGGTCAAGTAGTATCCTTGCCCGTAAACACCCCACACCTCTATTTATGAGCAAGGTTTTCCTACAGTTGGGATAACAGTACGCTGCTCCTGAAGGATCCTGACACTTTTGGTCCAGAAGAGAGGACAATTCGTCCTCGTAGACCTGTCTGAGGACAGCAGCTCCCATCCAGACAGCCAGTTACACGACTGTGTCCAGAAAAGATCACTTGTGGTCTCTGCCAAACCTTAACTGTGAGTACACCAGAAATCATGAGCTTAACCAGTACTGTGTATGCAACTAGTTCATTTTGTATGATTCAAGAAATAGTACTAGAAAAAAAACAACCTGAAGATGGTCAGAACATATACCATAGATGAAGGGAGCTGCATCTGGAGTACAGTAAATGCAACGTGATGCAGCAGGTGGTATGATCCAAGAACGGCTCCAGGAGAAAACCCCAGCCTCAGCTGGAAGCAACTGATGCTCAACGCAGGGCAAATGTGGTAGGAAACTCATGCATTTAAGGGGATGGAAAGAAATGAGGAGAGATGAAGAACAGAGGAAAGGGAAAGCAGAGCTTGAAAGCACAGTAAGATGTCAGGATTCAACCAGGTCTGACAAATGTTCTTTCCCTCCAGCACCCATACTCACGTAAATCAGGGTACTCACAAGCAAAGCAATTTATGTTACACTATTTTACCATCCCACCGCAAATGAGACATGTCCTTATCAAGGGGGGAGGACTCTCCTTCCTCCCATTCCCTCTCCGCAGTAGGTCTAGGATAATTACACACCAGTGTAGCTAGCTCCCAGTGCTGCAAAAACGCCAGGCAGAGGAGCAAGATTTTGGTTTGGCCTTGTGTGACCTCTCATCAAAGACTTCTTCTACCACTACAGACTTTCTCCTGTTTCTTCTGGCATCAGAAAATGTGCTCAAACCAGATCCTATTTTTAAATTTAACTTCAAGGTTTAGGAAAAAAAAAAATATTAAAGGAAATATATTTTTAAGTTTAACGCAGAGATATTGCCAGGTTTGTATTTCAAATCTTGAAAATCAACTGATTTCAGAAAGATAATCCATTCAATCAGCTTTATGTCAGCTAAACTGTGATTATTGCTGGGCCACCTTTTCCAAGGAAAATATTATGTTTTCAATTCTAAAAGCATTAAGGAAGTTTAAAAGCCAAAACACCACACATCACTAAGCATGAATTTTACCAAAAAAGTTTGTAGCAGTTCAGTCATTTTAAGCAACAGCTCTTTTTTCATCTCCTCAAAAAATCAGCTCTACTGCTTTAAAGACACAGGTCTTCTGAAAGCTGCAAGCTAAATTCCTCTAGAGATCAAAGGTCTGGAAAGGTAAGTCCTACACTTAAAAAAAAAAAATTATCGTTATGAAATTAAGATCCACCTTCCCTACAAATGCTGATTGTATTCTTATACATGCAAGGGATCAGACTCATCCAGAGACAAGCTTCCTCTGTATCACAGGCATCTCCAGACTCAGATTGCATTTGCTTGGAGATATTTGCATCTTGAGGCCGGTCAGCTGCTCAGCGCCACGTTTATGCTCCGGGAGCGGAGCCACGCACGGACCACGGGCACCACCGTGACGCAGGAGCGGAGCCCCAGAGCCTGGGAAGCTGCTGCTTTACTTCCAGAAGTTTGCAGAATCATTCAGGCTCATTTTTGTCATTTGAGATGACCCAAGGTTTAATTCCTCTCTATTAAGAGTTTTATACAGACACGTGTTATTAAAGGTGTTCCAGCTTACAAACAGTATCCAAAGAGCTTATCCAAAGCCTCATGAAATTCTTAATTATACTTATTATGATAGACTTCAGCAGACTTGATATCAGACTGCCTCCTTATGCAAGCATCTTTTTTGTATGGGGAAGCCTCTTCTCCCTCCTTGCCGAAACTGAATACAACAATATCATATTACCACCTGAAATAAGAACGCTGTACGGAGAGAGGATGTTCTCTCATCGCACGTAAATAGGTGTTATTGTTCCAGATGCTCTCTGGGAAGTTAAGTGTACAGCCCCTTGTTCATCATCCTGTTTGTGCGTCTTGCAACAGAAATGGACACCAACAGAGCAGAAACACTGGCACACATTTCAAAAATACTATAAATTCACAGACAGCACATGCATGTGGGGGCAAGTACTGCAACAAAAGAGTTAGAATACCTGATTCTAATTTATTCAATTTTTGGTATGAGCAATCTTTTTAGAGACTCTTCAAAAAAAGAGCATGCATACCTGTGTTAATTAGCAGGCAGCGATTACACCAAAAGACACCTTTAGAGATTTACACCTAGTCAGCACAATACAACTGCTTGACATGAAAGTCATCCATTACCCCAATTAACTGCTTCTGTGCAAGACATAAGTACCTCCTAAATATCAAATTGAGCAACTTAGATAATTCTCCCTTTGGCAGATGGTTTATGGAGAAAGCTGAAAACTATCACCTTCCCTCAATCACGCTGATGGAAGAGGTCTTGTTTTACATATACTAAAGCAGTATTTGGATAAAGTAATCAGGCTCTTGCAGTCTAAGTTTTTCTTAAAAAAAAAAAAAAAGCATCAAAAGTTGGGAAAAGTTTACAGATGAATTGCCATTAAACATCAAAGATATCCATTTGCTTAGTAGCACCCATAAGCGCCCCTCCTCCCAATAATTCCTGCGCAGGTGATAAGGATCTCATGTTTTCAGTTTCACACCTCAAATCTGCACTGCTGTAATACCTGACATCCAAGCGAACACGGATTTACTACTCCAAGAGCTGTTTAAGCCATTTTGCACAGACAGGCAGGTCTCAGTTCTTATGTATTACCACTCCAGCATCAGCTGGTGTTAGAACCAGGAATAAACGAGGCTTCTAGAATTCCTGCTCAATCTATTGCACCTTACTGCACTATAAAGAAAAAAGCAAGACCTTGAAGGGCCAACATCAGGGCCACAGAATTTTTATGCTGGTACAGCCAGAATCTGTGGTTAGAAATACAGTAGAAGATTTGGAATCTGGCTTTAAAGTGATGCCCATAAATCTGTATGTCAGAACCACCCGATCCATGTGTGTATCTCATATACAAGTCAAAGGAAAAGCTTTACATTTTTGTAGGAATAAAAATCTCCAAAGTGATAGGGACCTTTGAATTCATGCTTTCAGATGTCAAAATTCAGACATCTTAAGAAGGCTGGACTTTCAAAAAAGTATTAAGAACTTGTCCTACAGAGAATTGCTGCAGACAGGTGCTGTCTTTTCATAACACTTCTAGTGTCAAAATCCACAAGTTACTTCGAAAAGGAAGTCAGACTTATCCGTACAAACTGCTCTGTCAGGAAGAATCAAGTTGCAATTAAACCTCCTCTGTTTAGACAATTATAATCTATTATTTTTCCTATATCACAGCTCAATTAAAAAAAAACCCAAACCACTCTTCCTCACATAAATCTCAATCAGTAGCTCAAAGCGCATCCTCTTTGTAACTTGTACGTTTTTCTATTCAAGACTGTATTTCTTTACTCAGCTGCTCATCACAGCTGCCACTGCTGTCAAAGCTTGTGGAAGAAAAATCAGTAAGGAAGTTATACAGAAGTAGCTGTTGAATCTCACGTGAAGAGCCAGAGCTGCAACAGACACGTAAAATTTTAATTCTCTCTACCTTGAAGATGCAGAGAACAACTTCTTAGTGCCATCTAACCACATTTTACTGTGCTGGTATCCCAAATGTTACAGTGCAACTGCAGCACGTAGGTCGTAACTCACCTTTTGGAGGTGCTCATGTCCACAGGCTCATCTCCCGTCTGAACCTCCACTTTAATGGTTGCTTTCACCTCTCCACTTTTTAATAATCCTTGCACTTTTCCAGCTCCAGGATCTGTTTTTATTTTCATGTCACCTTCAGCATTTATATCTGTTCCTAATAGTCCTTTCTCCATTTTTATTTTTTTACTGTCCACATCGTTATGCGTTATCTCACGTTCTAATGCTCGTTTCTGACTTCGTGTCCTGCATGCTTCCTCTGTCATTGTGAGGCTCTGGGGAGAGAGGAGACACAAACGAGTTAAGTACACTGGAAAAAAAGTAAGTTGGACAAAACACCTTAATTTCAAAACAGGGCAAAGTACAGCGGTTACTGCAAAAGAAGTTCAGAAAGAGCAATAAAAGTTTTGCCAGTATGCTCACTTACCCTATCTTCAAAATACATCTCAGTCTGAAGCTATTAAGCACCCGGCATCACTGTACTTACACCTTTTTATGTTACGCAAAAACAAACAAAAAACCAAACCAAAACAAGAACACACACACAAACCTCACTAAGCATAAACTAGAATCACCAAGGAGAAAAAAAAAACCAACCACCAAAAACCCCTGCATTAGAGCACAGGAGAATATACAAACCCCCACGACGAAAAAAGTTTGGCTCTTTACCAAAAGGCAGGAAGAATGTATGTATTTGCCTCGCATGCAAATAAATGCAATTACTAAATTCTAGATTAGGATCTCCCTGGGACTGCTGCCATGTCTTTCTGAGGACCTAAGCCTGATTGCAAGTTTCGGGAATCAGACACTATGGGGAAAAGGACCACCACACCCTGCGTGAAGAGAGGCTTCCATATTTCTTGACAGCCTGCCGCCAGGCGCTAAGGCACTGCCATTGTAATACTCAAGTTGAGACTTTCTCCCCTCCTGGTGAAGGAGCCAGGCTTTTCCAGGCGGCAGAGGAAGCGCTGGGCTCAGGGGAACCAGGCTTAACTCCTCGCCTGCCAGAGGCGCAGGAAGTTTTGCTCCTGGTGGGCTCTGACATCTCAGCCCGCACTTCGGTACCTGCGGACACCCATCCATCAGACGCGGAGCTGAGTCAGGCTTTGATCCCATGACATCACTGGGCTCCACATGACCCTTCCCAGGATGCAGCCTGCGAGACAAAGCACTTTCCAGAAACCAGTCTGAGCCGGCGGCAGGCAACCCGCAGCGGGGCTAACCCTGCCGCCGGCCAGGCACCCCGGAGCATCCCTCCTCCGCCTCCTCGGGCACCCACTGGTCCCCTCCGGGAGCTTGGGGACACCAGGCACCGAGGGGGTGGCATGGGGGAAGAGGGAGAGAGACACACCACACACACCCCCTTCATCTTTTCAATTAATTAATTAATTTTAAGTGTTCCTCCCATCCCAGGTTTTTTTTTCCTCCTCCTTTTAAAATGGATTTCAAGAGTAAGGCCAACACACAATAGTTGAACAAAGTCTTTGAAATGTTTTTAGCAGTGAGAGATTAACATAATTATGCAACATAAGTAACCTCTGCTCACCCCCACCACCCCGTTATTCAACAATGTCACATAAGCATTATGTGATATTGCCATTTTGATAGCATAAGCCCCACGCAAGTGACCACAAGTTTCTTTGCATGGTGTTCGATGAAATCTATGGTGGGGCTTTTTTTAAGGGGGGGGTGGGGGGGGGAATTAAAATCATAGTCAATACACAAAGTGCCTCCCCTCGGCTGATCTGCATTTACAGTGTGACCACACTTGAACTTACAATAATGGAAGAAAGGTGTGTTTTTCAGAAAGGCTAAGTTAATTTTGGTATTTATGAAAGCAAGTAAACAGCGCGCAGCCCAGGCAGGCAGCCAGCAGCACGGAGATTTTCGGCGCAGCTCAGCGTACCCCAGCTGACAGGCAGCAGCCTTTTCCAAACCCCACTCTGCCTCAGACAGCCCTCTGAAAGCGCAGCTTTTAACTGCAATAGTACCTCAGTTTAAGTATCTCTGCTGACAATACAGCAGCATGTCAACTGCTTCTCCCCCTGAACGAGCTGATCAGGCAGCCTGACGAGGAATCACAAATCTTATTCCTATTAACTTGGTGCAAACGCATCTGAACCCAGGGCTAAAACAAAAGACCGGCCAGCAATCGCCCAGCTTACGTATACAGAGATGCGCTATTAATCACAATGACTTTCTTGAAGCAAGACTGCTTAGTCAGTAGGAAACCTCCTTAAACCCTGATCTGGGTTTATTTTCAGTATCTTCATGTTCTCCAACCTCGCAGTGATGAGAAGCAGCAACTCCAGCAGCCTGTGCTGATCCAAGAGCCACAGCGGCACTTCAGGCACTCAGGCTCCAAACTTTAAGAACATTTACATGACACTGTATTTCTGCTCCTTCGTTTTTCCCAGTTTTGATTGGGGTAGGGAAAGGCAGTCTCTTCAGATGTACTGGGATATTTCATACAGCACACACAGAGCTGCCAGGCAGAACTCTGCGCACTCATGGTGGAATCTCGCTTACCTGAATAAACATCACAAGCAGTGGAAGTGATCTAAATCTCGTATCGACACTAAGTTTTATCTTAAAAATTAATGCAGTCAAAATCCTAACGTAGAAACAGGTTATGCATACTGAATACTTCACGAAGCAGCTGTTTTCTAGCTAACCAAGACAGCTCATCTTGGAGTGATGGAGGCAGGCAGGCACTAAGCACCCCACTCAGAGCATTTCCAGGGGCAAACCCTTTGCACGCAGACTCCTTACAAAGGTCAGACTGAACAGATTAACAACCTTGATGAAAATGCACAATGTCCCTTTCCAACAAAACCCTCTCCTATTACAAATTCTCAAGGACATTGCGTCTTGCACCCTGCAGTTCCTTTACGAACTAGCAGCAGCCATTTCTCCTTGTAACGCCACCATCGTCCCCTTGTCAGACACTAGCAACAAACTTTACTTGGAAATGGCCTCAGCTTCCCTGTGCATTCCCTACTCACACAGTCAGAAAGCGACATCTCCGTTTTCCTTCGAGGAACAGTGCTGCTGCTACAACAACTTTTCTGCAAATCACAATGCAGTCCAAGTTTTTGTTAAAAATTCACAGCGTCTTGTCACAACGATGTAGGCTGGAAAGCAGCAACTGGGGACAGCGATTGCTAGAGAGAAGAAGAGTATCTGTAGCACAACCAAAACAGTGTGTTGTGAAGATCTACATTACTGGAAAGACCTTGGGATGAGATTGCACTAAGATTTTTACAGCTAAATCTGAAAATTGCAAGTGCAGGCTCACTGTAATAGAGAGATCTGGTTGCACAGTTCCCCTACCACAACAGTGATTAAATCATATTTATTGTAGATGAGCCCTAAAACCAAGCTCCCTAAAATAGTTTTAACCCCTTCAGGAAACAGTACTGGAAAATAATTTGCTAACATGGATCCAGATGCAGAGAGAAATAAAGGCAAATTAATGTGACACCGAGAGAAGGGGGGGAAAATAATGAGAAGGATTTCTTTAAAAAGCCTATTCTGCCTCTCTTTTCAGGAAAAAAGATGAAAACTGGTAACATCAGAGTCTTTTATGGGAATCACCTGGGTTACTGGGCCCTATCTCCTGCAAGTCAGAGGGCATCCAGAAGCAAGTGCACAGTTTAGGCGAGTCCCTGGCAGGATCCGTTTCACACAGCAGACTAGAAAACACTTCCCAAAGCAGCCTAAACTCAAGGTCTGTAGGAAAAGGTTAAAACCAGATGGGTGCCCTGGAAGAGAGGAGGAGGAAGAGGGTACCTGCAGAGACCTGCACCAGCAGGGACGTTGTCCTCGTTCACGGAGAGGACGCGAGCAGCTCCTTGCGTGACAGGAGGAGGTAAGAGAAACCCAAACCCACACGGGAAGAAGGCTCTCTCCTGATGGCAAATCTGGCAATCCCCAGCACCCAGGGATGGCATGCTGGTCTTCACATGAGACTTTCCCAGCACTATTAAACAGCACCTTACCAGTACGCTGTGTGACCAGCCCTTAAGTCTGCTGGATTTATTGAGATCACCCCTTCACCAGTTGGTTCCGCTAGACGAGAATAAATCAGCTAGATGTTTCAGAACATTCAGGCTGTTTCCAGGATAACCTATAACTTCGGAAGCTACTCCCAAAATCCCCACTTCTGCTTCCCCACTGTCAACAGCAAAAGGAACCGATCAACGTGAACAGTAAACAGCTTTGGTTCAACTTGACTATACCTTTTATTTGAAAGAAGGAAGAGAAAGTAAGGATTACACAGTAAATTTTAAGTTTTATGGAAGGTTCTGCTTTTTATTACAAGGAATGGCATAGCTTGGGGTGGAACGCTCGGGACCGAAGCAGCAAATACTCAGTGGTAAGCGCTATCACTGTAACAGATTAACTACTACGATCAATTCAAAAGACAGTTTAGTATACCATATAAAATGCAGTAAACTCCTCGGACTGCAGGCCATTACATTGGTCACCCTGAAGCCTTGCCAAAAACTCCTCCATGCAGCTCCACCACCCTCTGAGTGCACTGACAACAGGCAAAACCCCAAACCTCCTGAGTTCACCACCTATTTATGCTAGCCTGGTAAACATTGTGTATGCTTGTGATGCCACCTGATGCTTTCCATTGGGAAAAGGGTCAAGAGAGCTCTCTTGCCATTTTCCAAACCCTTCCTCCCTCCAAAGAGCAGAGCAGCAAGACCAAGAAGACAAGCCTGGTTTAACTCAGCCAGTGTTTTTTCCAGCAGGGATGTGTAGGACACCGTGACATACCACCCAATCCCTTGCAAAGGGCTGGGGGTGCTGAAGCAATCACCTGCTCTTGCTTGCTTTGCTGCTGCAGGGAAAAGTTACAGAAGAGGAAAAAACTCAAAAGTTCCAGTTTAAGACTTGGGAAATGAATTACTTTATGCTGATTTTTCCAGATGTGCGGTCCAGTCCAGAATAAACCCAAGCAGCTGCAGAAGCCATGCCCGGCTCACCCGGCTGCTGCCTGACCAGGGCACAAACAGGCAACTGGGGCAGCAGCCAGAACAGGTTGGATGCACAAGCACACAGAGAACACCAACATGGTACACAAAGACAAAACAACAATAAAAAAAAAAAAAGCGCACACTTTGCTTGCTGTTTGTAATGTACACTTCCACTTTTCCCCACATCACATTCAGAGTTATCCATATCACCTCCTCTCCTGTTTGTGATTTACAACTTCCTCATACAAACTCCAAGCAACTCCTTCACAGAGAAGTAGTTCTGCTGACTTTTCACTGTTTAGCACAACTCGGTGGTTTGAAGTTAAAAGGACTGAAGTTAAAATTACATCCCGACGCTATGCTAGAGTCATCAGCACTGCTGGCGAGTGCCAGCAGCAGATACGGGTTCAGCGCAGATCATCTGCAAACAGGCTCGAATCCCACTGCAGCCACACACTAACCCATCCAGCTATGCAATACTTGCTCTTTTTGGAAGCCAAAAGCAAGTATCAACAGCCTTCTTCCCCAGCATGATCTGGAAACTTTTACAGCAAAAGAGGGGGAGAAAAAAAAAAAAAAAGGACAAGGTTACAGAGAAGGAAAAAGGAAACAGGGAGGTTAAGACACATTCAATGTCCCTCAGTGCGTATTTTCTAAATGTAGTTGATCAAAAACTTACTGACTCTGAACAGTCATTCACACCCAGCACGGATTTGATGTGCACACCAGACAGGCCTCCTGCAAGCACAGCCCATGCAGTCACCTTGGATCATCCACGCACCCTGCCCACAATGCCTAGAAATTAGTTTCTCATAGCAGGATGTAAAAAGTTTCAATGAGAAGCCACTGTTTCAACTGAGCTTATTTTCTTGTTATGCCGTAAGTGGTTTTTTTTCCTATGTATACACTGATCACGAAGCCATAAGTGAGATGTCCTGGAAAAAGTCATTAAAATTTTTACATGTGTGTGTGTGCCTGTGTATTCATGTGTGCATGCATATAAACGTGCATGCACATGCACACACACAGAAGTTCATGACCTTATCACGTAGATGTTTAGAAAAATAAACTTTAGAAAACCAAAGTAAGAACTAGATTTCATTTTTTTAATGACTAAACTAATGCAACAGCAGTAGGACAAGAACACTGGTTATTTTGTAGGTTGGGGAAAAAAAAAAATATTCATCCCGCACCTGAATTCAACTGGGCAACCAAAAATCCATCCCTTCCCTGGTGAAGGCAACAAAAAGCATGACAGCAGCCAGAGGTGGGTTGATCATTTTGCTATCTCAGCCATTATTTCCACACCACGAGACCTAAAAAGAAGAAGAACTGCAAGTGCTGAAGCCTCCTTCAGCAGAAGGGACAAGAGGAGGGTACCTGCTCTGCAGCCCACTCGCTGCTCCCAGCAGGGAGAGGCTCCCAGCCCCTGGCTGGCTGAGCACTGCAGCCCACCAAGGGTTAAGCCCTGCCATTTTGGTGCCATTCACTGATATGTCCATTAAGGGTGTTACATAACAAAATGGCAGCCCTTAACCCTTCCCTCGCCGGGCTCCCACGCTGCTCAGCTGCATGTGCTCACGCCAGCCGGCCACCACAGCACCTCCCGGCTGTGCAGTCCTGCTTCTCCTTTTTACTACTATTATTATTTCCCCCCTTCTTTAAGCATTCAGGGAAAAATAAATGAGCTTGCTTAGGACTGTTAAGTACTTGCAATTAAAAGGAGACAGAGCCCCACAGAAGTTTCCTCTGTGGCACGAGTGTCGGGCATCTGGAGGCAGCAGAGGAAAGTTCTCCGCTGGCCAGGGGACAGCAGCAAAGCGGTCCACCAGCAGGAAAGCATCATTTCAGGGATACCAGCCCAACGAATCGCTGAAGGAAAACAGCCAAAATGTGGGGTACCAGAATCCTACGCTGCCCTGAAAACAGCCACGACATCCCCACGGCTGCTCCCAGGGGCCGGCTTCAGAGGGGAGCACCTGCAGCAGCTCCTTCTGCACCTCAAGCCCTGCAGAAGCTGCTTTTATTTCCATCCGAGTGACCAGGCACTAAGACACACGCCGTGCCCACGTTGCAACTGCTCGCAGTCATTATAGTGCAGTAGGAAGCAATTCAGCCTGGGTTTGACTAAATATTTACTAAAATGAACAGATAAACATTTGTAGAAAGGCGCTGAAGTCAAGCTTGGAGCACCACAAACATGAAGTTCTGTATTTGGCCAGAAACGGGACTTCAGTAGCTGAAGTCCCACTGCACTAGGAGTCACCCTTCTGCTTTCCACGGTGTTTGTGTCAACTCACCTTAAAAATCCTTATCACGGCTCAGTTTGGCTCTATTTATTAATGTGGAGTCTAACAACTATCTAAGTGCTCTGCGTAACAGAGAGAGAGAAGCATTCACAATTCTTAACACAAAGCTCAATGTGCCGCAGATTCTGTTAAACCTGTAGCTGTGTAAATGGCAAATAGCTGCTGCCTGTAAAAATCAATCTAGTAATTTGCTATTTTTTTTGTAAGAACTTCAGAGAACTGTTCACTATCAAGGTGATCTTAGAAAAAATTATAATAAAGCAACTAAAAAGACTGCATAAAAATATCAGGTTTTTTTTCCAAATACCTTTTACTAGTGTCGCTATTCTCTACTTGGAGTATCCAGCCTAACAAAAAAAAAAAACCCAAAACCAAACCCCAGCCCTCCCTTCTCAGTCCTGCCACAATGACACAGATTCCCTGGTTCGCTCTGCAAAGCGATGCCAGTTTCTCGCATGCTCTGTGATCGTGATTCATAGCTGTAGTTTTCAGGAATGAACTGCACAGTTCAGTATGGAGTTGGTTCATTGTCACCCCTGAGCTTATTGGGGGAATTCAACCACCCTCACACAAGGCAGTCGAAGAAGAAGAATGAAATCAAAGTCATTTTGTTAAAAGACACCAGCTATTATCAGAAGCGCACGATCTGACTCCGCCTCGGCGAGAAAGACTCTGCCTTTCTTCAAGGTATGGATTCTCTAGGCACATCGATTCTCACAGATATTAACTAATCATTAAAAACTGTTTATCTAGTGTTTACTTTGATTCAAAAATAAAACCTTCCACTTAAAGGACTACAACTTGATTTAAACTTTTATTTAATGGGAACAGATTTAAATATTAAGTAACGGCACCATAGATTGCAAGCAGATCCTCTCCCCTTCTTCTACCCCCCTCCCCATTTAATGTATGCCTCTTATTAGAGGAGGGATCTAGGTTGGTTCATTCATTTTAATGCAAGAGCAGCAAAATTAGCATCTTTAAATACTCAGTCACAACAACAATCAGCTTTTCCAGCACCACATGCTGTGCATATGATAATACAGGCAATTCCTTGGGTTTTTTTCTGCATTTTAAAAACTTAAAGAGAAGGGAGGCTCTCTGTGCACACAGACCATCCAAACTGGCTTCAGCATCACTCCTCTCCAAGAAGTGCTGTGCTCTGGATTCATGTTCAACCCAATATAAATTATTTAATACAGCCTCAGTACGATCATAGAGGGAATTGGTGTAAGTGGATACAAAGGACAAGGTACCAAAAGAAAGATCAAAACAACTAAGGAATTTTCTTGTTTATCAATCAATATTCTAATTCTTTTAAAGAGAACGCTAAAATTGTATTAATTCTAAGGTCCACTGCTTTGGGTTTAAAGAGGTGTTTTTAGAGGGTACAGCCACTACACGAGGGCTTTTTTTGACCTTAATTCTCCCCCAAGTTTTATGGATCTATTTTTGTCTTAAAACTACTGGGCAGGAAGTCTGCTAATGACTATGTCTGGGCTTTGTATTACCAAAGAAGTCACGGAGATTCCTCATTGCAGGATACCCGTTAAATACCAGTTTCAATTATGGTTCAAAATGCACTATTTGGATAACAAGTTGAATTGGCAAAATAAGATAGTATTTATGCACACTGCTCTACAACTGCACAGAGCTATGTTTTTCAGGTGTTTTATGGTGGTAACTCACTGAACAAGAAAGCAGATTAAGAAATTTCCATGACTATGGTCAAGATGTCCAAGTGTGACACTCTCTGCTACTCTCACTGTCACGCCTACTCCTTCACCTCTGAAAGGTGTTTTTATGATTTCATTTAGCTTCTTGGTCTCATGAAAGATGGCACTACTTTGCAAGATTTGGGAATTTATGTAACAAATAGCAAAAAAAGAAAAATCAGTGGTGCTCATCGCTTGCACAACATTAGTTCTGAAGCTGACTCTGGTAAAACACAGTAAATCAAATGAGTAAATCTATGAGCAGAGACATCAACACCTACACCAGGAAAACTGAGACTGGAAGAAAAGCGAAGACCAGAAATGCTTAAAATTGATCACCAGAGCCTTGGCAATACATGCTGGGGGGGGAGAGGATAAATCCTTAAATTGCTATTCATAAAATTCTTCACTTGACAATGCAGTGGGACAGATGAGCACCATCACACACAGGACAGCTGATCAAGATAGCTTTACTTTAGCTACACCACTGAGCACTGCCAGAGCTACAAAATATCTACAGAAATTTCACTTCCATTCAGAGTTTTTCTTCTGTGCACAAACGATCAAAATATACAGAAAGTCTCAAGGAAGGAATTTCTGTGTGCTTGCTTTTGCTTCTCCTCTTGTTCAAGACTGACAATATTGTGCAGCTGTCGTGACTGCCCAGTTAAAAGAAGTGAAACTTCTTTGTCCCTTAGTAAGCTAGGGAGATTTACCTACTTCAGAGCGTGGATTAAGCGCCAAGTGAAAGGCCACTTTTGGTTAAGGCACAGGAACCGAATTCTGATCCAAGTTTAAACTCAGAGCCCCTCTACAGCTCTTCCTTGTCCTCCTGGACAAGACAGGAGCTGATGGTGCAAAAGACCAGAGGACAATTCCACCCTCCCAGCCCACCTCCCCATTTTCAGTACTGAACGGAGGGAGAGGGGGTCTCTGTGCAATATTAGAGACTCGTCCTCCATCTTATTCACAACTCCTACCTGTCAGTGAAGTTCATGGGTTCCAGGTGGGATCCCGACTAGGCCAAGTGGCTGAAAGTGACTGCAGCGAGGATCCTGAGGGAAGAGACAAGCTGGTTAGTATACCTGGTGACATGCCCACCACCTTCACCCAAAACATGCTTGCGGATGAGACAGTCATCCTTAAACATTGGCACGCATATGAAAGATGAGAAGACTGCATCCTATTATTTTAAGGAAAGGAACTGCAAGTCAGGCTTGTGTTCAAATGCTTTCAGATTAAAAACAAAAGCACATACACAAATATTTTAAAGTTACTGCTTTTCTTACTGCGTATTTCTTTAGTCTTTACTTCTTACATTAACACTCTAGGGGGAAACCAACTGCTTCTTGATATCTCTGGTTTGACCCAAACACCTGCTGGAACCAGCGTTCCCATTTCTAACTGACAGTTTCCCTCAAGGAGGAAGAGACCTACAAGACCTGCATTTGTCCTAATGGCCGGTACCACAGGAGCTTGCTCCAGGCAAGTCTTACAGCAGTCACTGTGCCACCTCCCCATTTTACTTCTTGGACAACAGCAGCATGGGTCCATGTGTGCATGCAGGAGAATGCCACTTGAAGACACATCTTTAGAAAGAAACTTGCTGCTTTTAATTTGTCCAACAAGCCAGCAGGCCCCTGGACAAGCATTTTAATAGCTAGTAAGATGCAGCCAACAAGGCAGTATTTGTCCAACGTTACCTACATAAAAGTAATATTACTTAAGCAGCAGGAACATTAAGAGATGCAAACGAAGAGAGTCATCTTTGGAAGTGATACCACAGTCACATGCATGCTCACACATAGGCTCAGTTCAGCAATTTAGTAACAATTTGGTATTTTCACTTAAGGGACATCAGAGCAAGTTTTATTGCCAAGCTGGATTCACTGGCTAAATACAGTCAGAGGTTTTGCTGGGGTACACCACCACCCACACCCCATAACACAGATGAAGTCAGTTGTCCCCCTGTTCCTGGTCCCACTTGAGACCACATCACCGTTCACTGCAGAAGCTTCCATGAAGTTGTACATAAGCAGAGAATGAAGGGGGAAACAACTTCTTAGAGAAGTTTTTGTCCTGCAGGACAGCATATAAAAATAATTCTAAAAGAACATGCTCATGTGTTTTATCTGCTTCTTACTCCAGAAAGAGTTCTGACAGCCGATGCTTGTTTATGCTTTACAAAAATCCTTTTATGAGCCTGTACATACAGTGTGTGATATGCAAACCTTCCTTCTCCCTCTCTATGGAAACACTGAGGGAAGAAACCCACAGCCAGCGCACGCTGGTCAGTTAGAAAAATCAACTAGTTTTGCCATACTAGTGGATTGGTAGGTACCTGCACCAGCAGCACATGCCAAGTCAAATGCCTCTTATCACAGCCTGCTTTTACACAGCACATAGCAAATAATCAGTTGACAGCCACAATTTTAGCAGCGGGTCTTGCACAGGGCTGTGCACGCTGACACAACGTCGTGTCAGCTCTCGGGGCAGATGGCAAGAGGCGCTGGGCTGTAGGTGGAGCACAGTAATTGATGCACACTAGCTGCCAAGACGACTCTTTGGAAGCTCGGCCTCTTATTTCTGCTAAGCCACCAAGAACTGAGTCATTTCCCTCCTCAAAAAGTTGCAGAGTTATTTTTCTTTTGTCCAGAAGGCAGGACAACAGCTCACTGACTTCTAGTCCTCCTCTCTGGACAAGGGAAAAGGGTTATAAAGGGTCACCCCTCTGACACCCACCCAAGGATCAAACTGTCCCCCCCTCAACCAAACTCCAGCAAGCTCAGAGGTCATCTTGTCCCAAAAGCTGGGAGATTGTGCCCAGTCATCTTCTCTGTTTTACTATTTTAAGCACCCCAAAAGGTTCCAATAAGTTAAACAAATTGCTACAAAAGTGCAGATATAGAAACTTAATAAATGGATATGCAACTGTATTCTGGTCCCTGATTAGCTATCTAGAGGGCAGGTCTTGCTAATTATAGCTCATCCTATTAGTCCAATGCTTTTCTAATTAGAAGCCCATTGAAAACCACTGCAATAGCTACTTCAGTATCTCCAGCAGTGCTATAAAACTCGACAGATACAGCAGGACTTCCATGCTGCTCCTCGTGCATCTGGCCTGGACACAAACAAACAGTTCTTCATCGCGGAAGATGACAAAAAGCAACACACACAACACACACCGCGTACCGGGTCGTGACAAGCACTATGGCACAACCATGGTAATTGGTAGTTAGGACACTATTGCAGCAAGCAGGAAGCCACAAGTTGTAACACTGCTGGAGGGGGGGGGAAATAAATGAAAAAAAAAAAAAAAATTATTCTGCCTGGTAGAGGTAATTGCTGAACAGGACTGGTAAAGGTCTCAGTGGGAGGGGAGGATCGTCCAGGCATCAGCTCTGCACTGGCTCAATCTGAAGCTGGCTCAGCTCTGCCGGGAGGACGGCACACAAGGCACCTCCAGCACAGAAGAAGCCTGTGTTTTACAAAAAGTTTTCCCCAACAAAGAGGTATGTGAATGACCTTGGCAGCAACCTCACATCAGAGTGCTCCCCGTGTTTTGGAGGAGTTCAGCAGAGATTGCTCCTTCCGACGTGCTCTGGACGTGGGAAGCCTAAGCTACCGAATCGTATTTCTGAGGCTCTGGCCAGCCTCCATTTTTAATGAACTGTAGCATTAAACTCCCATAGTGCTCGTGTCATGGGACTAAAATAGTTTTCATCTTGCAAGGACACCAGAAGAGCAGTTTAACCGCTTCACTGCCACGGGACGCTGGCAGCGCAGGACCAGGGCCACCTCTTACGCTGACCCACATTCAGCACGTGGAAGTTTCCACTGAAACCCAACAGACCGCTGGCAACGAGCTGCCCGGGGACGCAGCAGGCACCATGGCCCCAGATCCTGCTCCGGCTCCCACTCTCTGTCGCTCTGCGGCCGGCTCCATCCACGGCTTAGCCTTCTCCTGCATCTCCAAGATGGGAAGTTTGCTTTATGTGGCACACGCCACTAAGGAAAAAAGGTTAAAATGCTTATAAGAATATTTTGAAAGATTAATTTTTAAAGCATCTGTTCAGGGAACCTCCTAGGAAGCAGGCAATAAGCAGTTAAAACTCGGAAGTGAAACTCTGTCCAAGCAGCAGCTCTTAAGTTTTGACAGCACTTCCATCAGAAAGAAAAAGCCACCGCAGAAGAAGCGGAGTGCGTAGCTGGGCACCCGAGCTGCAGGTACGGTGTGCTTGGTGCAATGCTGCTGTCATCCAAGGACACCAATGGGGCTCTGCCCGCACTTGGGGACACCACACACTGTCTTGTAGGTCCTGCATCGGCTCCTCCACTGTCCAAGAAAACAAAGTCTTTAGTATCCTATCACTCTGCAATTTCTTTCAAAGGTTGCATGTTTCATTTAAAAAGAACCCTGGCTCTCATTCTGATGTAGCAACTTTCTAAAACCTTAATAAGTGAAATGTTCAAGAAATTGAACAGGCACTGGACTGAACAGTATCTCTTGCTAACTCGCCAGAACAGAAATCAGATTTATTTGCTCAGAGCCTACTTTGTCACTCAAAGTTTTTCTTCTCTATGAAATGATGATGAAAGCTGTAGATCAGAATACTAGGGACCACATTTTTACCAACATTACTGAATCCCATCAACATTACCTAGAAAAATTATGATCCAGTAAAATTCAAGAGAGATTCAGCCTGCAAAACAGGGTTTTAAAAGCATTAAATTTTCAGAATAAGACAGGCTATGGATTCTCTAAGAAGATTAAGGCATGGAAACTATGACACAGGTACCACAGTTTAGCATTGCTGTACATACCTCCTCAAACAACTGAGATAAGAAAACTTTTGTACTTTTTGGAAGGCTGAGTGAACTGGTCAGCAGGAAAAAAAAAGGAGTCACATTTCAATTTAAGTATTGACAGTCAAGGGGCTAGCTTCTGTCTCATGTGTTCAGGCTTTACTTCCATGAACATTTTTGAATACAAGAGTAAAGTCTTCAAAGACTTTATTGGTCTAGAAGGAAAACTTGAAGTATCAAATTAGGGTTTTTTTAAGCACCTAAGTATCAGCTGAAAGCATTTTTGTACGCTCCAAAAACACAGACTCCTCCCTGCACGCATCTCAACAGAATTATAGGAAGAGCCATTGTATAGAAATAATAGTCATGGTGCACGTTTTCACTACAGCGTAAGCAACCACCATGGAGTGGAAAAGCTCTTCTCCGGCTTTTTACAAATGTGCCGATCCATTCTGTACCTGGCATACTGTCGTGGTTTAACCATTGGTAACCTTCTACAAATATTCAAGCATTGCTTTTTAACTTCTGTGTGCCTAAAGATTCAGGTGAAAGCTGCCAAAACACCCTGCATACCCGCTCTTCAGTTTTAGCCTCTCTACAGTGGAGTACCACCTTGTAGGAAGGAAAAAAAGCTCCTTTCAGATGCTCATTAATACCACCGCTACCCGTTTATTGTGTACAAGTCAGATTGCAAATAAAACCTGTTACAAATTAAGAGTCTCTCCCACTCACTCCTGAATTCCTGTGCCAGAGATAAAACATACGACTCCCCTCCTGGGCCATCGATAGCATTTATAATTACACCCTTCAGATCAATGCTTGCGTTCGCAGGGCAGGGAAACCAGGGCCTGTAGTAACCCTTTAGTTAAGCCGGTCCGCAGACGGGGATCACATGCTGCGCCAGCCGGCGAGGGCATCGTTTGAGACAGCAGCAGAAAGTCAGATATAGAAAAACTACTTACTGGCAACAGCTGTTCTTCAAGCATGTCACCCCAGCACGTCCTTCTTTTGGAGAACGCTTGTTTTCCAGCATTTGTTCTCTACTGGATACCAAGTGGATACCATGGGCTGATAAATCACATGGAAGTGCACACAGGCCTTCAAGGAGAAGCCCTGCCTTTACTTCTGGATCTGGGAGAGTATGATCTACTAATTACACTAGCTGCACTGCACTCCATACAGACCTTGACACCAATTTAGCAGAACTAGAGTTCAGCTTTACTCTGCCCTCTCAAACCCTGCCATTCACATACACCAGTGTGCAGGAAAACAGGAAATCTCGGAGTAAATTTTCTCCAGAAAATCCAGGCTGAACCTTTTGAAAAACACTGGTATAATCTAACCTCTTGCAATCAAAACTTACTGTTTTGAGACCAAAGTGCACGTGCATTTCGACTTCTCTTGTTCCTTAGTCTAGAGTATCTCAGTGGTAATTACGTTAGCAAACTCCTTCCTCCCTCCCCAAACAAGCCCCATGATCTACCTGTGCTTTTACTGACATTAGCCAGAATTCAGTCAAGTGTGGATACCTGGAAGATGCAAAGATAAAGAGGCTCCAATAATGCAGTTCAGAAAGAGAAATCAACGCTAACTGCAATTTTTTTTCTTCCAGGAAGCCTTGCTATTCAAGACCTTGCAAATCTGGCTTTCTGTAACCAGAGCCTGGAGTACCCAATTACTGCTGTCCTGGTCAGCAGTTCAGAACTCCGAAGCGAAGCGCCCACAGCAAATGCAACAGAGTTTACAGATGCTACGTGGAAAATGCAACACTAGCTAGCCCTGCGCGGAGTCCCAAGTCAGCACAAAATGGAGTGCATTTCTCTGCAGGTTGATTCAGAAGATCAGGCAGGCTCAAAATACCCAGATCACAATTTGGTTGGCTACTCATGAATAGAAACACCCATGATTGTCTAGTGTTGCACCACTACCGGCTCTAGCAGACACAAGCATGCAGCTCGCTTTTCACTCATAATACAATTTATGTCTTCAAATGGGGGGGGGGGGGGGGGGGGGGGGGGGGCGGGTTCCCCAGCAAAACTCTGAAAAAACAGTTATTCCTCAAAAAGTCCACAGGAAACAGCTCTAAGACTCTTGAGTTTCATAAAAGTAAGAACAATGTGTTATAAAGTGAACTACAAAAGCTGATATTTCTAGATAAAGTTAACCTTAGAGCAATCCTTTGGGTAGACCAGTTTTGTTTTGCTTTGGTTTTGAGAGCGATATTCCCTTGTACAGAAGCATTTAAGCAATGTCCTCACTCAAAGGAACAAAGATGTATGATAAAGAATTAGGGAAGTCCATGACTGAAACAGAGAGAAAGTATTATTTTTGTCATTAATTTTACAATTAGTAGTTTAAACTGTGAAACAGGAGTTAAGTCAGAGAAAGGATGAAACCACTGATTAAGAGGCTGCACTGGAGCCAGGTCCAAACAGTTTTATACATCTGTTTCACATCTATCCAAGTTAATCTTTGTAATTACTATATGGGTAGACCTGACTCATTAAATCAAAATCTTTGCAAGAAGCTGACTTGCAGGAACAACAAAAAACACCCTGCATGTCAGAGACAGCAGCCAAGCAGCAGACATGAAAAAAGTGCCCGTTTCAAGAAGAGGAACTATAGTATCTACTGTTAAGCAAAAGGAGAGAACACCAAGAAGAGCT
Source organism: Haliaeetus albicilla (assembly GCF_947461875.1). NCBI lineage: Eukaryota > Metazoa > Chordata > Aves > Accipitriformes > Accipitridae > Haliaeetus > Haliaeetus albicilla. The sequence goes on along the minus strand of NC_091490.1, from coordinate 43,395,258 downwards.
AAAAATAGATTCAAGTGTTTTGGTTTGGGGGTTCTTTGTTTTATACATAGCACAGTTTGAACTATTTTTCAGTTACTCTGTATTTATGGCCAATTATGTTGATCCTCACCCAGGGCCAAGATCTATTGGATTCACGGGGTGAGCACGAAGGGTTCCTATCACCGGAATATTCGTCATCCAGATCAATCCAGATCAACAATGCCAGCTCTGCGGCTCTGACACTGCAGGACAGACATTTCCTTCAAGATGACTGAGCCTGTCCAACTATCCTCCATCCACAGCGAGTAGCTGCAACAGACTGGTTTTAATCAAAGTGCAATCTAATCACCTAATGGTGCCGGTCTCTGTGGATTGTTGTATAAACATGTTTTTCAAGAACTGGAATTACTATCTTCTGTTTTCAGATGTAGAATATATTTTTTACAGAGGAAGGGGGTGTCTCTTTTCTATGCAAAGAGGCAGCATTATGAAATGCATTTGCAGAACTGTTTGGCAGAATATTAAACAGGGGAAGAGGGATGTGTGCATGAATTTATCACCTCCTTCACTGAGTGCCCAACAACCCCAAGGAAGAAGACTGGAAAGCTCTGGATCTCTCATTAGGAGACAGAGACGGAAATGACTGGCAACATCCAATTAAAAAAAAAAAAAAAAAGCAGGTGGCAAATTGTTATTTCTAGCTCTGGTGAAAAAAAAATCAGTTCTACTTTCATCATCGAGTAAGATGTGCTTTTTGCATGCATCATATTTGCTCAGGAATGCCATATTTGGGGGCTTGCTTTCATCTACTTCACTGATGCTCACTGCTGCAATGAGGCTTTGCTGTGCTCTGCAGGCAGTTTGTGCTCACCAAGTGCCAGTGACTTTAATTGGGCAACCTGGCATCAACTAAAATATGATAACTTGATTCCTCCTGAATAATTTGGTTTGTGCCTACCTGGCTTTAGCATCAGCTACTGGAAACACAGTAGTAACCTTTTTTTTTTCTTTTTTAATTTTTGGGGGGGAGCTCAAGATACCATCCTCCACTAATGACACATTCTTAATCTCAGTTGTAGGAGTACAGTAATAACCCATAAGCTAATAATTTTGTAGCAGCAATTTTAGTTTCCCCAACTATATTATTTAAAAACCTAACAGAGGGTGTGTGTAGAGAATGACACCGTTCAGAAATCCAAATAAGGGAATGAAATGGCAGCTTGGCAGGGACCCAGTGGCCACACCTATTTACAGGGGAAGCCGAGCACAGCCACCATCATTAATTAATTCAGAAGCCTCCGCACACAAAACTTGATCTGGATGCACACTGCATCCCCCACCTGAGATCAAAAGGGAGCACTGCACGCTGAACATCATAAGCCATGCTTGCACACAGCCATGTCCATATAAAAACAAGGAAGGCTGTGGGGCTGATGTTTAGCCCCTGGTCCTGCAGTTAGAAGGGAAAAGGAAACAAAAGTTGTCATTATCACCCATGGGATCTAGGGGGATTTTTAATCTTGAGCAAGCCTAACTACTGGTAAAAAACCTGTAAGGGTCCCTCGACCCAGAACAAGCAGTAGGCAAACGGATACCGAAGATGAGCAAGACAAGATTTAGACTCTCGGTTACTTCAAGTGGCTTTATGTAAAACGTCTAACTTCCACAAAAACATGAGGGCATTTTGAGTAGAAAACAACCAGAGGTGTCACAACTACAACAAACCACATTTTGCAAAGGAGATGATCTTATCTGGTTTGCATATCTGAATGTCCTAAGGGATCAATAACATGCGCAATATTAAAATGAGTCTTATTTAATTACTTCTATAGTCTTCATCATCATAATTCTCAGGCACCTCACAGAAATAAGTTACCCATCAGGTCTTAACTGACAGGATTCACATGCTTTTGTTCCCCAAGCCACTTCTATCACTTAAAGGTCCTGGCTGCTTGTTAAACCATCATCTTCAGGTTTAAAAACACTTTTTGGTAGCAAAAGGAATTAGTACATCCCTCTCTGGATACCTTTGCTAAAGGAAGGACAAGCAGCAGAGGAATCTTAAATACCTTCAACAGAAACTCATGGAATAAAGATTGCAGGTAACAAGTTTGGAGGTGTACTCTGCCTCCCAGATCCCAGCTTTCCTGCAGAGCAGAGAAGTATACAATCACAATCACAAAGTTTGCAATATTTATTTAAAGATGTCATGTAACAAGTTTACCTCCTTCAAAATTTAAGAATTCTAGAGCTTTTCCTGCCATAGAATACCTTACATATGTGTCATATACCAGACCACCCCCAAAGACACTGTGCTTTCCACCTCCTATTCTGTGTTACTGATTAATTTTGCTTCCTTTTTGACTGTTAATAAACTTTCCCACAAACAGTATCTGCAAAAATATATTAAGACCTATTGATATAATAATCAAGAAGTTCCTCGTGGTGATCCTCCTATTCGATCCTGCCAGCAGTAACAGTACCTACATATTAGCAATCTTTCATGAATTGCAAGACATTAATTTAGTGCTAGCCTTAACTGTAAGGGCTACCTGCTATCTTGGAGCATAACTTTAATGAAAATTAGAATTATGTGTAGCCAACCCGGATTAGTCTCGAGCTGAGCTTCTGAAAGTTATGCAAGGATTACTTTTCAAGTTTGATGGAGAATGTCATCTCCTTGCTGGGATCTTTCCTTTTGGAAGAAGCTATACCATGAGCCACAGTCTTCTTGCAGTATCATCTGCTTTCAGGAACAGGTATAGAAAAGCTGTTACAAATGTCATCTTCCTCCCCCCCCCCAACTGCAAAAGTGAATCTGAATTTTAAAAAGGCCTACGACATCAAATTCCTGTCACATTTATAGAGTTAATCAAGGCATTAAAGGCACACTTCTCCCTGGTGTATGCATGGCCCAGAAAGGAAGCATACTGCCCACAGAGCATCCTCAGCTCTTCGTGAGCACAACGCACAGATGGAGCAAAGCTTCACTGGATACCTTCCACAGATACCAAACAAAAGCAAGCAGCTTTACTACGAGGCAAGGGTTCTTCCACTACCAAAATAACTAAGCGCTTGCTTTCAAAGACTACATCTCAAGCCTTAAAAACAAACAAGCAAGCCAGCAGAAAGCAAAATTGGAAGTCCACACTCCAGAGCATCCTACAGAGCATAATCCTAGCACCATACCTGCAACTGGCACATATGTAATTTCACTATTTCACAATGAAAACCTGAAAATGTTAGATTTATATTGTGTACAAATCTCAATAGGTGGTTCAGCGTGTTTGTACATACCACAACACTAGGGACACATACACAACTGCAGTACCTAATTCTCTTGGAGACAGGATTTTCTAAGATCCTATTAAATATGAATGCCTTCAGTTTACTTCCTCTAATTCTTGCAAGCATTTCAAAGCTCGTGATCACATGGCTATTTCAGCAAATGAACATAGTGGGCATAGCTCACAGGCTATGGCAAGGAAGTTGCTCCTACTTACAGCAAAAGATAAATCAGCATTAGCATGAGATCCAATGATTCCATTTTCTGACTCATTTTAGTACCTGGAAAGTCTTCAGTATTTGTAGCATAAAACAGACTAAGAGAAAAGCCATTACTGACCATCTTCAGCAATACTTTTCCTATGAAACAGTCACAAAAGTGACTTTGCTGCTGCAATGAGGCTTGCCCTGTTTCAATGGCATCCCACACTGGTGCTGGGCTCCATTTAGTCCAGCCACGTTCTGGGCATTTACAAAACTGTTTTAAGAAAACCTGCTGCTAACACCTGTCTCAGCCATGGGGTAATTGTCTGGTGTGCAGGAGATGTAGTTTCAGCAGCCAACATTGACAAGAGTCTCTCCATCTAGATCAAGTTAGGAAACAAGAAACAAGTTAACCAGCATCACTCAATTGGAAGCATTCTATTGCATTTAAAAAAAAACAAGGAAAAAAAAAAAAAAGAAAAGCTTTCTTGAATGCCAACTCCTATTGTCTTATAGGTAGTAAAATTGGGTATTTATAACCTAAAGTGAATGAGACAGGTCATGTCAAAATCAATTTCAAGACTAACTGAAAACTCAATCAAGGCTTCATTTTTTTTTTTTTTCCATTGAAAAGCTACAAAATAAGACTTTGTTCCCTCAACTCCAGCAATCTGCCACTTCAATGCGAAGACCCCATCATAAACTCCTACTTATTTTGGATATTTAACAAAGAAGGGAAAAAACCCCAACAAACCAGACTGCCTTGAGATCAGCTCACTCTTAGCTACATACCTATGACCATGTTCATCTGGTCTCCCATCAAATATCATTAAAAAAAAGCCACCCTTTTGAGATGCCATCTAACATTCTTAGTTGTTCTTACCCACTTTTGTCAGAACTTTGAGTAACAACATTTACTGTTAAAGAATTAGTAATTATGATAAAAAGAGTTAGCGGAACCTCTTCAGGGCAGGCAAGGCAGAATATCTATTTCCATACTCTCTGCTGGAACTACCCACATTACTTACACAGTGAAACAGCGATGAGTTATTTTTCACTTCATGGTGTGCAAAAATAAGAATGTATCATACAGTCTCACTTGCTACTAGGTGTTTTAGAAACTTCTTCAGGTACCTGACTTGTAAAATATCCATTTATATTCAGCTGAAGATACTGGAAGTGGGGGGAGAGGGGGAGGAATGGTGTTTACTTCATGTCAGGGCTTATCTCCTGCCTTGGGGGAGTGCTCTTTTATAGGCTTCATTTTTTTTTTGTTCCCATCCCTCCAGCTCCCATTCACACAGCTGGAGTGAGGGTAACAAAAAGCACATATTGTTATGGATGACTGGAAGTGCAGTGGACTGCCTCCCAATTGTGGATCCATGCAGCTTGGGCTACTGGGTCCAGAGTGATTTGGGTATAACTTTTTAATTTACTTTGATTCGTGTTTATACAGGAATAAGCCCAAGTCAGAAGGTGACGCATAAGACACCAAAACCAGAAGACGAAGAGCTCACACACTGATCCCTTTCATGCTGCAGCAGAGTTCACTACAGGGCACCGCAAATTAGCAGGGAAACTGCATTCAAGTTATTAGTCACCTCATAATTGTTAAAGGAATTGGAGACCAACTCTTCTTCCAAACATGGCAGAAGTAAAGCCTTTCCGGCAGAGCTTTAACTTAATGCCAGATCATCTGGAATACCAAACTTGCCAACATCTCCAAAGAGGCAAGTCACAGCCAAACTACCTCACCTAGAGAGTCACCCAAAACCAGTCATGAAAACTCCTTTACTCTTGCAAACGCTGGTTTTTGGTTTTTTGGGGGTTTTTTTTTGGTTTGTTTTTCCTTTGGGAGAGAAAAAGGGGGGAGGGAGGCGAAAGAGCAGGAAAAGAAACAAAGAAGTAGGAGAATGAATAGAGGCTGAAATGCTTAACTCACTCTTAAGAGTAAAAAAAGTCAAACCCAGAATTCAGTAAGAATGAATACAGACAGAACAGACTGATATAAACTCAGAGATGTGCATGTTAAATAGCTCTCTGATACCTAAACAAGACTTGAAACTTCTGGAACGCTTTAACATTCCAATCATTTCCATGATACAGACCATTTGATATATTCTGCTTATTGTGAGCAGCACCTGACTGAGTCACAGAGGACTTCTAAATGGGAAAGGACCCCCATCAGGTCTGGGTCAGCGGATCAGTTTGTTTTGTGCACGAACCAGAAGTCAGAGTGAGGACTCAAGGAGTCCAGTCGATGCCCAAGGGCTCTCCAGGAAGGACAGCGGTGGGAGGAGAAACAGCCTTCCGAAATTGAGCCTTCTTAAAAATAAAAGACAAAATAAACATGCCTGATCACAAGCTTCCGCACGTCTTGGTTAAAGGCACACAGACTTGACCCTGCTGCCAGGAGAGACCCACCAGTTATAAGGGATGTAGAGGAAGAAATTCTGCAGAGCTCGAAAACTCACCCAACTTGTGCACGTCACCTACAAACACACAAAATCCTGAACATGAGAGTCAGGGGCGAACTCCCTGCTTCCCTCAGTCTAGGGTTTGCCAACTCCCCATTAGACACGTGACACTCCTTCCCCGTATTTGTCTGGCCTTCAGCATCTGTGGCTGGCTGTTAAATTTTACTCTCCTAGACCTTTCAAATGTTTGGATTTCCTAATACAACAAACTGGCATTGCAGATCATGAGGTAAACCTGACGACCCTTTTCGCCCTCCTTTCATCTTAAGTCCTACCAGCAATTCTCGTTTGAAAAACAAGATGGCATGGGTTAAACAATCTCAGAGATAAAAGCTAAAGAAGATGAAGACTAAACTAAAAGGAACCGTTGTTATAAGCCACGTTTTGCATCCTTCCTTTGTAACACACACTTATATCCATTTTGCAGATGGGATAACCAAGGCATAGAGAGGCTTAAGTGACTTACCCAAGGCAATATAAAACTTCTCCTCCACGGAGGACGGGGAGGCAAAGGTAATGGTGAGAACAAGCTACCACAGCACACAGGACATCAGCTGTCCCGAGCAGTGTGATTTCAAGATGCAATAACAGGGACAAACACCTGACATTGCCTACCCCACCTCCGAACTCCACTGGATCCAACAGCTCCGGCCAGACACCGACCCGCTGCTGACCAGCGCCATTCTGTGCTCAAGCTGCAGCGCTGAACTGAGTCAAACTCTACTGATAATAAAGACAAGGAGGAGAGAAAAGGGCATTGCTACAGCTGCACATAGCAAAGGTTTTCCACTTTCTGCCTTACCTCAGTATGTTGAAACAGCAATACATTCAAACATTTTTGCTTCAGAGTCAACACATCAAAAGCGGACAAAACTTTCTTGCTAAACCTTGATTTTCTCCCATACAATCCAAAGGGCCTAATCAGTTTTTTTTTTCTTTTTCCTTCCAAATGCCCTTGTCACTCCAAGAGAGTGAGCTGTGCTCATGAAGCAAGAGTCACGACGCTGCTTTCCAGCCTCCCTTGCACTAGAAAGAGAGGAGCATAGCGGACCACAGGTTAAAAAGCTCCAGCACAATGAAGAGGTGCTCTGTAATTAAGACATAGGAAAGCTGTACGGGACAATTCCTCCCTGCCCCGTGGAAGCCGCAGTCTCCCGAGGTGATGCCAAACAGGTCACACAGACACACACACAAACGCTCACAGGTAAACAGCAGCTGTTTACTGGTGCCCCGCTGGAGAGTCCCAAGACCTGACACACCAAGAAGTCAAATACCAAAGAACGCAATTAAAGGCAATGAAAGGTAGAAATGCCGGTACCTTCAGCAGTTGGGGAAGGAAGAGGAGAAGTGCTGAACAGCAAAAAGCCAACATAGGAAACCGCATATTAATAAACCTTAACCTTTGTTCTGTCCCTGTCCTACAATGCTTGCTTCGGGCAATTCACTCTCCTTTTCCCCACCTGACAATGGACATATGATTCATCTGACACTGAGGTTCACTGACGTACACAGGTCATTCAGACTGAGCAGTGCTAAGCATATAGAAAATATCACAAAGAAATTAATAACCTCAGAAATTCCAGGTGGTGCATAAGAAATAAAGCAAGAACCACTAACCTAGCGAGCGTCAACATATTCAACAGATGTCCAGTTCCCCAGGTGAAGGGATGCCACAGAAATGCAGAAACAAAAGGAGGGGGAAGAAGGCTAGAAAACCCTAAAAAAAAAAGGGATCCCAAGCAAGTCTTTACACCAATCAATCATAGTATGAATGCATAAGTAAGCACAATGTCTATATATAAGTGCCAAATTCTAGCTTGTTAAGTTTTAAGGGCACAAATCTAAAACAAGCAGCATCAGGGACAGCCTGATGAAACTATCAAGAACAGACTTTCAAAGAAGAACGCAACTGAAAGGCTGTCCTGGAGTTTTCTAGTCCATCAGTGGCACGTTTCTCTCTTAATTATTTTGTTTAATGCCAGGAGAAGAGGAAAGAGTGCTCAAGTACCATCCCCCCCCCCCCAATCAACAAAATATGCTAATTACATTGCACTTCACATACTGGTCTACAGACCGTGTGCTGTGATACCTCAAACATGAATAGCATTACACAAAAGCAAACGCTACTTCCCCAAGTCTAAAAATAAGTCTACCATATTTTCAGATACCACAGTCTCCTGGAACATTTGGAGGGGGGAAAAAACCCAAACGTACTACACAGTTCTACGTTACTTAAATTATTATTGAAAGAGATACAAATTGTAAGTCAAGAAGTGCCTGGAACAGGGCTGTACTGTTGGTCATTCTAAGAGGAGGAATATTAAAAAACCCCTCCACAGCACAGTTCATTTTTCCTTTTATTTTTTAACGAGAGCTCAGCATGTGTACTTTAATTCAGAAGGGGAATGCACACACTGCCTGTTTTCTTTCCAACTTTTTTGTTGTGACCTATTTGAGCAGTACCTATACTCAGGATAAAAGCCGGTACCTGCACAGGTACGTTATCACACACATGAACTCTGTACAGAGCACACAACTTCCTACCTCACAAGACACATAAAAGGGAGACACCGTGCTTTGTGAAACACGAGCAAAATAAGCACACAACTACTCCCCCCAGAATATGGCAGTAAGAAACCAAAGTATTAAAGCCTGGGGAAGAGCTCACAGTTCATACGTGCACAGTAAGTATCAAAAACAAAAAAAAAAAAGTTCTGATGCCCAAAGATTTGAAATTTTAAATGCCTAAGTACACTTAATACCTACTATCAGCAAGTAACATCTAAATACTGCATGTAGAAGTTTATGGTTCAAAACATTCTAAATTTAGTCATCAAAACAGCATTTTCCACACAAAGTTACACATAAAGCAAGTGCTCCATCAAAGCAGAAAACCTGAGCTTTGCTGACCACTACAGCACCTTGTCGATTCCGTCCTTCCCCATTTCTCGTACCAACGACTTTTCGTTGGTTGGTGACCAGCCAGGGATTTCACAACACGGACACTGTTTCAAGAGGTACCACTGAAAACGTAAGATGATCTGAAACGTAGCCTCATCACATCTGAATGAATTTTAGACTTCATTTTTAAAATACTTCCAGCACTATCCGAAAGATGTCAGAAGTTGACTTCCTTTATCCCAAGCATCATTCCTTCTTCTTCCTTCCTTAAAGTAGCATAGCAGGAGTGATTCCGTAAGAAAGTAAGAATGCTTATAGCCCATACAGATGGGTAGGGCTAACGAAGAGCACACCCAGAAATAGAAGTGTAAGACCATAAGACAGTAAGCCCAGAGTTCCTTCCACAGTTATAGTTCCTTTAACAGCACAGGGATAATTCCAGTTCAAACCTGAGGCTGTGTGGAGAGATCCCTGAAAGGGCCAAACGTACCTATGTACGTGTGCTGCTGTCTGGCTGAAAAAGCGATCCAAATCCTTCATCTTGCCTTGCATAAGCCTCACAAACATCACACAATACACCAGCACTGTCTGAATCTGAACCAATGATTTTAAACAGCTCCACATATGACTACCGGCCTGTAATTACTACAAAAAAGTCGTAACGCAGCTATATTAAGTTACAGTATTAGCATACTGACACTGCATCATATGCCAACAGTGTTGCATCATCACCCATTGATGCAACCTCATGACTATGTAACGCTGTTAGGGATGGTATTAGCTACTCCTCTGTGCTTCACCTCTGAGGGAAAAGAAATAGATTCGGCTACTTCCATCCTGCTCCACTGCTGGATACCGAGTGACCACAGAGATACAGCTGTCTCTCTCCCAGTGAAACTCAGCAAGGCGGTTTTTACTGCAAGCACAGAACTCTGTCCTTTTTACACTCACACGAAGTTCAGCCAGAGCATGCTAACTGGCAATATATTTGCTCTTTTTCCAAGTAAAAGTTAGAAGAGCATCAGCCTGTTGCTTACCTACACACAATGCATAAAGAGGTGAGCTTTTACAGCCTCAATGTCACATGCCAAGCTGCGCAGCCCTCCTCATTTTCAAAACCAGATAGTTGGGGGGAAGAAAAAAAACAAACTAAACAGTCCCCAGCCCTGAAACCAGTGTCTTTTGTGATCCTATCCGAGATACTTAACCACAGAGCCTCGCTGCCTCCAGGATATCACACCCTTTTTTTTTCTGTCCAGAGCTTGACAATCCAGGCGCACTGAAGGCTATGCCAGCAGCGAGTAATGGAGCGTGATGTACAGGAATACGCCGTTCCGTACGTGTCGCAATCTCAGATGGCTGTGAGGTGGCACTCGGGGGTAACACACACACACCCCCGACAGCCAGCTCTGCCTCCCCACGTACAGCACGGTCCCTGCTTATAGCCCTCGGGGGCCTATCAGCCTCCCCATGGCCCAAATGCCAGCAGGCATCAGTGCGGTATCACTGCCACATCCCAGCAGGTACCATCCCAAGATCTGGTGGGACCGACCATTTGTCACCAGAGCCTGGCCCGCAGAGTGCACGTGTACAGCAACACAATGCCCAGAAAGCCACCACTCTGTACACAAAAAGCTTTCCACGTGCTACATATCCCTTGATTTCTTACTTTCCTCTGCCATCTCCTGCCTCTGGTCCCCAGCACCTCATCCTCTCCGCTAGCACATCTCTCACGCCCCTGCTTCTTCCTACCCACATCTCCTTCCACTTGAGACACTGGTCAATAGTTTGTCTGGAAGAAAGCAGGGTTTCGTTCTCTTCTCCCGCTGATGTATGGCAGCTTCCAGCCTACTGGCATGTCTCTTATTCCCAAAGGCCCCTCTTCGTTTCACTTCCTGTGTGACTGCCTCTACAAGCAGCTCTGCTACCTCTGCTTCCAGCTGCATTCACAGACGGGCAAGCAAGAGAGAAACATGAAAGTCAAACACCTGCAAAAGAAGCTGGAAAGGAGGATTAGGGCCATGCCTGCAAATTAGTGCTCCGTGACAGTCAATGCTCTATGCATCAGTTTAGGAACCTCTGTCCTGGGGAAGGGGGTTTACGGCACAAAGTATAAAAATAGAAGAGTGTGGGGCAGCCAGAAAAAAGACAAGTGAAAGTAAAACCTAAGACGTATAGAGAGCGTAAAATAAAAAAAAAGTAAGCAGATGCTCTAGAGAAGTGTGTGCATCCCGACTTGCGGGCTTCCCCGGCTTCGTCGTTCAAAAGCAGTAACCCATGCCGGACAGTTTTCAGTCACCGGCCCCCCCGCTCCTCCACAAACGAGAGCAGCGATTCCTGGACACTCGGGAACTCGCCGCGTTCATGCGCTTGGGCAGTGCCACTTCCCGAAGACCATCCCCACCGGGGCCAAATCCTGCCCGGCCCCTCCCGCAGTCACCGGGAACGTGCAGCAATGGAGAAAACCGGGGGCAGCTGGGCACGGCGCCCAGCGAGACCTTCACCCGCAAGCCCCCGCCGATCACCCCGTTACCGACACGACACCCGGGGGGAGGCGGCGGTTGCCTCGCACCCCCTCGGGGGTGGTGGGGGTGGGGGGTCGTGGAGGCACAGCCCGGTGCACCTTGAGCCGCAGGAAGGAAGGGCGGGCGGGGACTCTTATTGTGACACGGGCCGCAGCCCGGCCGCCAGCCGGGCCAGTGCCACGGCGGGGGCTGCCCGGGGCGGGGGCTGCCCGGGGCGGCCGCTCGCCCCCCCCCGCACCCCCCCCCCCCCCCCCTTGCCGCGGCCCCCGCGGGGCCGGTGCCCCCGGGTCGGCGGTGCCGCCCTGCGCGGGGGGCAACGGGGTCCGGGGCGCTCCCAGCCCCGCGCCGGCCCGAGCGGCGACGGAGGAGGAGGAGGAGGAGGAGGAAGAGGAAGCAGGCACGGCGGAAAGCTCGTAACAACTTTCCGAAACAAACGCCTCGCAGGCTGCCGTCCCAGCGCCGAACAAAAGCCGGCGGCGACCCGGGGCGCTCGGCCCCGGGCTCGGGGGGCGCGCCGCGCCGCCAAACTTTTCGTTTACCGGCGAGGATGCAGCCCGGGAGCCCCGCTGCCCCTCTGCTACCCGCCGCAGGCAGGGGCACGGACTCCTTCGCCGGCAGGCATTAATCAATCAGTCCGCCCGACGGCTGGAGCCCGGCGGCCGGAGAGCGGGACTTTGCACTTTTCCCGGCTTAGCGAGGGCTGCCCGCCGTCCCCGCACGGCCGGGCTCTCCCGGAACTTCCCCGGGAGCGCACACGCATCCCCCGCGGCCGCCTCCCGCAAATAACTCCGCCGCCGCCTCTCCCTCCCCAAGACAATAAACCCAACGAGAACTTTTCATCTGGGAACTCACACGCCGCGGCACCTCCCCGCCGGTCCCCGCGCATCCGGACTGCCGCCGGTCCCGCTCCCCGTCCGCCGGTTCGCTTCCCCCGCTCCTCGCCGCCCCCTTTTCCGCGCCGCCAGGGATCCCCGGCTAATCCTCTCCGCCGCGGCTCCCCTTGCCAAATAATGCGCTTCTCACACATGGAGTCGCGGCGTCACTCGGCGGAGCATGCGCGCGGCGGCCCCCGAAACACAGGGCGGCCCGTCCTGCGCCGCAGCGGCGGCGGCGGCTGGCGCGGCGCCGCGGGGACAGCGGCGGCGGCGGCAGGAGCAGCAGCAGCGGCCACACCGCGCCGCGCGGGGGCCCGGCGCCGCTTCCGGGCAATGGTGGAGCAGGTCTGTGACCCGGGGCACCATTGGCCGGAGGGGGTCGCGGCACATGGCAGGCGGGCGGGGATTGGTTGCGGCGCGGGCTGGGGGCGCCGCCGCGGGGTGCGCGGGTCCCGCCGCGGCGCCCGGGGCCACGTGGAGCGGCGGCGGTAGCGGTAGAAGCGGCGGCGGCGGCCCCGCCGCGGCCTCCGTGCCGGGCGGGTATTGTTCTCGGCGCGGCGCCGCCTCCCGGGCCGGGCGGAGGGGAGCTGCCGGGAGGCCCTGCGGTCCGGTCCGACGGCAGGACCTCCGCCGACGCGGATCGTTCTCGGGGCCGCTTATCTTTTTTCCTTCCTGAGCGTCTGCAGGCGCTGATGAAGGAAACGGATAGCGGCGCGCAGCTCCCGCGGCTGCCCGGGCTCGGCCGCTCCAGCCTGCTGAAGGATACCGCGGCAAAGAGCAGGACGACGGCTGCGGGAGCGAACCGAGGGGCAGATCGCGTATTCCGGGCAGGGCTACCGATACTCGGAGGCCTTGCTAGCGAGTGCGGACGGGCGGCGGGGAGGCACGGACTCGGCTCGTTTCTGAAATCTGTCTTGAAGACAGTAAAGTCTGATTGAGACGGTCTGAGCTTCACAGGTTCGGGAGAGAGACGCTCTAAGCAGCCAACGCTAGAAATAGCTATTTTCTTACACCGGAGAGCCTCAGGGTAGCTCCTACCAGTGCTGCCGACAGCTCACAGTGGGTCAGCGAGTAGCAGAAAGCAGCCTGAAAATATCTGGAAATACTCAGAAACCCAACTCTTAGCCGTGGCGTGCACGAGGAGCGCGACTCCCGAGGCGCAGACCAAACCCGAGGGCACGAGGCAGCGCAGCGAGCCCTGCGACCTCCCTGGCACGGAGGGCAGAGCTGCCGGTGGGATGGGAGAGCAGCATTTGTGGAGTAGTCCTGCTCTCCTGTCCATCTTCTTGTAGGAATACTTTAGAAGGGCTTTCTGAAGCCATGTTCACCAGATCTTAAATCCAGCAGGTAACTTATTTGAGACCAAATTAATAGCAGAAGAAAGTCTGAACTGTTTGGGGTTTTTTATTACCAATCCCTTTAACACACTTTCCTGATCTCTGGTGTGGTTTTCCAACTAACTGCCGTTTTTCTCCTGTCCTTCAGCAGAGGCAGCTCATTGAACGCTGTTCTCACCCTCGTATTTCTTTGGTCTGTTAAGTATTCTCACTGGGCTGTAATCCCTGTGCAGGTCTGCCTAAGGGCGGGGGGGTGGTATATGAATAACCTTTCCAAGTTAACAAAAGATCCAAATTCTTCTAGATTTTGTGTAGCGGACTAACGCCAACGAGCCTTAAGACCTCCAGTTTGCCACATTTCTGGAGACAGGTTATGTTTTGGATGTGGTCTGTTGGCTCCTAAGCCACCAGCCTGACTACATCCTCTTCACTCAGCCCAGTAAGTCAGTCTCAGGTTAATAATTTTCACTAGGGCCATACCCCGTACTTCAGGGTCCTCCTTCCTCCCTAAGAGGAGGAAGCTTCTGGCTCCTGCAGTCATATTTCTGACACATTTTCTAAAACCTAGCTGAAGCACTGAAGTTAAAAACGGGAGGGATGTCACAAGGAGTTAGGGAAGAAAGTTACCCCAAAATCAATATTCTGCCCGACCTGGTGTGCAAATGCTCCCCGACGACACGCTTCCAAGCGCGATACTTATTAAAAGCGATTTAGAAGCAGAATAATTAGCGATGGTTGTTTGGGTTTTTTTTCTCACGTTTTGATTGCTTAATTCTGAGGATGAAAGTTACTTTATACGTCCTGTGAAAAGACAGGGGCCCTCTTCTGCCTTTTTGTGGGTTACATCCCCTAATCATACCCCGTATTCAAGCACAAAGGATTTCCAACAGTGACGGCTCACTCGTCTGCACCATTACTTTGCCTCCCAGTCAGCACATCATCCAGAGTCTTGCCTATTAATTTTTTTACATTAAAAATGACAGACAACCCCTTGTCAAAGACTGCAGGTGCCCTCTCAAAGAAATGCAGAGGGAGAGCTGGCATAGGAAGGGAAGGCCACGTCGTCACCACGATGGCTAGCGTGTTCTCCGCCTTCCCACTGGAAGCCAGCAGTGGGACCAAGCGGCAAACCTCCCTCCAGGCCCTTTTCACAAGAAGACTACCAGGGAAAATTCAGTTTTAGCTGTTACGGGGCAGGTAACCGTAAGCCTAGAAAACCAAACCAACCCATCTACAGTCCCTCAAACATGATGCACAGAAATACTACCACAGACTGAAGAGAATGCTTTTTTCTGTTTCATCAGCTTACTGAAAACATCCAAGTGAGTGATTATTTAGTAATTACTTTAGAACTGTGTGTGGTTTAAGACCAGTGACTGATTTTTTTATTTTTTAATAAAGACTGGCTTCTCTCTGAGGGCACAGTTCAAATTTTAGCAACAAGATCTTGCTGGGGGATGGTCCAGGTGTAGCATCAAGAGGGACTGAGTCACCTGGAAGGCGTAATTGCTTAATAGAGACACAAGCCGATGTTATTCAATCACAATCATCTGTGGCAAGTCAGTGGCTCTATCAGCAAGAGAAACACTGATACCACAGAATTGTTTATTCCTAGAAATACATATGTGCCGTGAAGTAACTTGTTCACAACATGTTTATGTCAACTGCTGAAGTGAAACTAGTCCTAAGCTGCTTGCAGGAGGAAAGTTCCATGAAACCGCAGCAAATTAAGGAAAAAAGCTAATTAATCTACCTGTATCTGTCAGGCTTTGAAAGAGTTGGGATTTGGGGAGGAATTCTGTGGGTATGTTCCATCTTGTGTTCAGAAAGAAAATGAAACTGACACTACTTCAGTCCAAACAAGGCAAACCCGACATCTGAAACAGTAATTAATAAATGGTATCCCTGTTTTAATATATATACATCTTTGCCAGGTAGAGAGTATTTGCCAGTATTTAAAATAGCACCTAAAATTTTCACAGCCAAGTGTCAGTGCACCCTTAATCTGAATATACTCTTTTTTGGGACTCTGTACCTTCTAACTAAATACTTGGGTGCTACACATCACCATATTACACCTTTATTAAAATAGGCAACATTATATTATTAACATTATTGGATTTTAATCTGAATTAAATACATTTAAATTAAAATCCAATAGTTCAAAATTAGAGAAGCTATTTATGTAAGCAAACAGCTATACTTTTGCAGATCTTTTCCTTGTTATGAATCAGACGGTGCACAGTAAGTAAAGCAATACCAGAACAGTATTACCTCACCATTTCTTACCTGGGCCTTAACTAAAGCTACTCAATTAAGCACAAAGCAGAGCACCGTCCCTGCGGTGGCCAAATGGGAGAAGAAAAGCTGGAATTCAGCTGGCTGTCTTGGGTGTGTCACTAAGGTGACACTGTTCAGCGGAGGGCATCAGCTGCATGGTGCTAATGACACTCCCTGGTGCCTTGGTGCCTGGACTGGCTCTGCCTGGGTGGCTCCGGAGGGAAGCTGTCCCCATCAGCCTTTGCGCAGCAGGCACCCACTTCGTTTGTTTGTATCAGTCTTTTCCATTTTTGTAAAGGTGTATTACAGAGATCCAACCTAGCAAATTGCCTTGAATACTTACTTGCGCATGATTTTCATTTAAGAATGTGGCATAAACCCAGAAAGCTGCGTAAATATTTGTTCCGATAACCAAAACTGATGTTACGTAGTCTAGATTCTACTTTAAAGCTGAACATCTCACCACAGAAGCAAAATTTTGCTGGAGCCACAAAGTCCAACTATAAATTTCTTCCTCCAGAGTATTTCCCGCATTCCAAATGTGAAGTCCATAGATAATATGGATCAAATACTTCATCCTTTCTGTATATTTTAATACTACACGATCTACACTCTTCATAAAAATACCACCAATATAGCATACACTAGGACATTAATTTTGTTGCAACAATAGCAGAATTTGGTATTGGGATGTGAGAAAAAAAACCCAGCAATTTAGGCAAAATTCACAAGTGTCCCTAAAGGAAGAATGAAAAATTAGATTAAGCCTTTTCTCAATGCACATGAATGTAGGTCAAAGAACAAGAAGTAAAGCTCAAGCCAGATCTGGTAGACTTGGTCATCCTCCTGCAACCAACAGCAGATGTCAGAGGTAAGACGCATGGGAACATGCTAATATTGGCATACTAAACAGGCTAAACAAGTTCTTAAACTCAATAGCCGATATGTGTTTTAGTAAAGGTAGAGACTCTAAAGTCACTTGATGGTCTTAGAGGACCAAGAAATCAGGAGCACAGATATTTCTGAAAGCTGCTTCAGATCAGCGTCTGTATGGGTCATGTTCACCCAATTTCCGCTGTTCAGAAGATAAGCTAGGGGCTACTGCTGTGTTGACCTGGAGTCTGACACTGCAATCCTCTATTTTTTTAAAAAAATCATACCCCAGCACCTTGTCAAAGATGGTGGTTTTTTTAATCTTTTACTCCGCTGCCTATGAGTTTGAAATTAACAGACTACATCCTTAAATAGTTAAAAGGATAAAACTGTAAGCATGCTGCAATAGTGCTCAGAATCTTAAGAATACAATTTTAAGATGGCTTACGCTAAGGATGAAAGGAATTCCACAGGCTTGAGACCAAGAGATGGTCCTTTACTTATTTTCTGGTGAAACTATTTTCATGCAAGTGGAAGTTGCAGCTCCCACCAGCTGCTCGAGACAGAATTTCTGCTAAGTAGTTCAGGAATAGCATGAGATGGTAAACTGGTGCTTTTTGACAAGAAGACTCAGGCACTTCAGGGTCACTATATAATCTGTACTGCCAGGTCTGTTTGCCTGTCTCCCACCCACTGGGAGTAACACTTAAATGTGAAACGTTTTCTGCAGCAAAGCAGGACATGAGATTGGAAACAGTCAAAATTCCATGATCTAAACAGTGAGGTGAATGACCCTAAATAGAAATGAAAATTAATCTTTCTGGAACTGAAAGACATTAAAGATCTGTAAGTTACTGAGGAAATGGGGAAAGCAGCAGACGTATGTAAATACTGCTTGGCCCAAGATGGTGCCTTCAGTGTGATATTATCTGACCTTGTCTCTAATAAGCACTTTTATGGTTGGAAGAGGATACATTAGGAGCTTTGCTCCAATTCAACAAGCGCTTCATGGACTATTGATTTTGCTCGGAAGTGGGAGAGAACAAAGTTCACCCAGCATTGCTGTTATTTAAAGATCTGCCAAAGAACATCTCAACCTCCTGAAACGAAAACTGGTCCACCACAGATTGTCTCAGATCACTTCAGTTCATCTTGTGATCTGCAACTTCGGACACAAATGTTTTGCTGGCAAACAGTGAGTCAGACCCACAGAGCCATTACTTGAGGGAATGGCTGTAAACAAGCACCTCTTGCTTTGTTTACTGATCATTGTCACGTGGCTCATCAGTAATTGTGCCTAATTAAAAGAAGAATTATCTAGTTGCAGAAAACTCTACAGAGTTCCTGTATAATTGGACTTTCTGTAAGTTTTAACCGCCACAAACAGTCCTATGAGAAGCAGGAGCTCAAATCAGTGGGTGCACACCTAGAAAAAGACCTCAGGCTCCCTTCCTGCTGATTTTATCAATCACTGAATATTCCCAAGAATCTTTTTCATCTGGACCTGCCAGCCTATTTTTAACTCTCACATCTGCAGCCTGTAAGTGCGATACACCAAAAGAAAACCAGGGCCCTCATGAACCTCACTGTTTTCATCATTTTGTGCCAGAGATAAGGCTTGGCCTGTGAGTCTCTTCTCTAGCGTGGAATCCTTTTCCAGAACAGACTATGGGATACTCGGCACTGGGGGAATCTGCTTACGAGAAGTCTGCCAACCAGCAGCAGCTTGTTCTGCATCAGCTGGACTGCTGATCACTTAACACTGTCCTTTTTAAATGAAAACAGGGTTGTGCCACGGTCCACGTATGCAATCAGATGATTTTATTATTATCTGCTAATTTCCTCTCATCTTACACACACGCACACTGCATTTTGCCGCCTCTAACTGGTAAGCTTCTCAGGGTGGGGGCACTCTGAGTGCTGCAGGACCGCTGTGCTATTAAACTGTGTAATTTTAAACATGAACTGCTTCCCGAGTGCAGTAACGAACACTTCCAGTTGTGTATAATTTTTTGTTGACTCCTGATTAAAAAAATATTTAAATTACTAATTCACACTAGTATCTGTGTCCATATACGCTGAAACCCTAAGCAGCAAAGGCGGGAGAAAAGAGAGCTGACGCACCACAGTTGTTATGAAGTACTCTTAGAATTAAAACGTGTTCGGCATTTCCTCTGGCGTGGAGAGTGTTTTGGTCCTTACTGCCCTCCAAATTAGAGGTAATGGGGGAAATATAAATATGACCTCAATAATGAATAGTTTTTACCAATTGTGGAAGAGAAGCGACCAAAAGCTCTATTTGTAGCTACCCCGTTTTTTAGAAAACCAGCTTCTATCCTTGAGGGGACCAGTTAGGCTGCCTGGTATACTTTGGGCTGAAATGGTTTCTTTCTCAAGAAGATTAAGCAGCAGATCTGAAAGTCGTACAGTATTGTAGATGCCATGATTAAAACTACCCTCTCTCTCTCTGACACATGTGAGATGCCCCTGCACAGGGCTGCGGTGCCGTTTTCAGGAACTGTACCAAAGATTTTGATTTTGAAAGCCAGATTGTGCTGTTCAGCCAAGTTGTGAATTTTCAGGTTATCAAACTTAAAACTGAAAGGGTTCAAAAGTATTTTCAAGTAGGATTTGTGTTTATCTGCCAAAATGTCCTGGAAATTGCAGGAGGTGGTTGTTACTGACTCCAGGTTGTCATTGTTAATAATACATCGTTATTAATCAGATTTGAACAAGCCCCCAGTCGGTGTTTACCAGTTGGCAAACTGGACACAGAAAAGCCTGATTCAGGAAGGATTTGTTTTTACAGTTCAGACCCTGCAAACTAAGGGTTTCAGAGCGTGTAGGGAATGTCTTTCACAAGGTAAACGGGTTTGTAGTTGCAGCCTGAAGAACTCCACCTAAATTCCACAGCTGTATTTGAGCAATTCCCAGTAGTTTATTCTCTCAATCCAGCATCAGACTAGATTCCTAACGGAGATTAATGCTCACACAATCAGATATCTGTCTCTGTGGATGCCATGACATCGACAGTTCTCTGTGGTTTAACAGACAAGTTCTGACTAAAGATCCTTAAGGATGGGGTAACTGAGAAATAAAGAGTTGATGGTGATACGGTTTTGATGAAAATGGGTACGAGATCCTCCAAAACATTGTCAGGTTACTCTTCCTTTAGATTTATTTAAATATGCAGATAGGCAAAAGATTCATCCTCTCCCTGTTGCTAAAACCCATACTGTGTATGAACACTGAGGCTAGTTGTGTATAAAATCATCTTTTAACTGAATTAGCTTCAGGTTTAACTTCTTTTTTTACTGCAAGTAAAGCCCTTCTCACCCCAAAGAGTGGGACTACTGGTTGGCTACAGACAAAAGCATCGAGCGAGGTGATCAGCATGAGAGGTTGAATTTCAGACTGTGATTAACCTTAGCACACCGATTATCTCCAGGACCAAAATCAAGGTAGCCTTGGAGGTAGCCAGGCAGAGAACTGAAATAAAATGCAGAAATCTTGCAACAGAGAAGAAGTGAACTTAGTACAATCCTGGTTTAAAAGGGACTGCAATAAAAGGTAGATAAAGAGCAAAAAGTAGGAACTTGGAGCAAAACACATGCAGAATACTGTGCCTTCAATAAAACTGAGCATTCTACTTAGAGCTGTGAAAGGGAGTGCCCAGTTGTTCCTGGTTTCTCAAGGCATCCACCCAGAGATCAGCATTGCATTGAAACTTGCATTGCATCCAAAGACAACTGTGCAATTTCGCTTCAAAATCATCTCCTTGATTATAATTAAATTTATTAAAATCATGTAGCATGTCAAGCAAGTTATCTGTACCTCTCGAACAACTTTCTTTTAAACTTTCATTGGTGAATGAAAGTGTGACAGTTCAACATGACCTCAGTTTGCTGTAACTCATGTTGTTATTTGTAAAAGATGAATACTCTGAGTCCTTTGTTACCTGTAATTCTCAAGGACTTGACTGTGTTATTTGTAAGATGCCAGCAGAGCCTTGCCATAAAGTTAGGTTACAAGCAATCACGGGCACATTGATGTAAAGCCGAAGGTCTGAGAAAGCACAGCCAGGTTTTACTGATCTAAATAAAGTCGACTAGGCAGATTGTTATTGGAATACGTTGCGTTTTGAAAACCTCTGTAGTTTCACAAGGATTGTAAGAGTCTTATACCATGTTTACTGTAAGCATTTATTAACATTGTTCCTTGTGGTAATAAGATGTTTATTATCAGCACATAAAAAACGCCAGTCTTTTCCCCTAACCGACTGCTAATTCTAACTTCAGTTCTATGAAGTTGCCTTTCTTCCCCCAACAGCACTATACTAGGTCAGTTCCATAACCTGCTTTCCTGCTGAAAAGCAAGGCTTATAAATTAGATTCATTTCTAAATTTAGGATTGATGGGATCAGTCATGACTGGTCTTATTTCTTCAGGCAGATTTCAAGGGAAAAGTATTCATAAAGCAACTACCGCTTCTTGCTTACAGTTTATGGAAGTCCTAAACTATAAATCTCAGCGCATTCATTGCGTTAGTTGCTGAGACCACCTTCAGAGAATTAACATAGAGCTTTTATTGGAAGACCAAGATTAGGGGGTTTTCTTCTTCCAAAATAATCTTCTATTTTAATAGTACTTCACAAATTGCGTATGTGGTGTCCCCTAGTCTTTATGTTAGAAAATACAGGCTGTCCAATAGGAACAAGAATCAGTTGAGGAAGAAGAGAAGAACACTTAGTTGTGCCAACGGGCAGACTTTGGTAAGCTGTTTTCCAATCCGAAATCTGTCCTGGACAATAAATCCAAATACTTCCACTGAGAAAAGGCAGTGGGGGAGATCCCTCACAGCCATCAGATACTGCTACTGGTTACATCAGACACTGCTACTGGTTACGTGCCGCTCCCAATGCACTGCTAAGAGATGGCTCTCAGGGAGAAAATCACATCTGTGTCACCAAAAGCTGAAGCACCCTTTGTTTTCCTTTGAAGAGGAGGCTGGTCCTCCATCACCACTTACCGAGCCTTGCTCTGGGTCTGCCGGGTGCAGAGGCACACGCAACCAAGAGGGAAGAGAGAGAGTGCCACAGAACCGCATTCCACGGTTTCAGTGCTCTAATGAATAATCATATACTTTTTTAATAACTGCAAAAAAAGGACAGCCCAATTCTTATCATCAGGCTCCCTGGAGATTTGACATCCTTGGCATTGTATCCTAAAAGGAAGGAAGTTTCTCACTTCCCTAGCTATTTCAGTTATATAAATCAATTGTTGAAGGATAGTTTAACTGGTCTGCGCATCGGAACCAAGGCAAGTGCACTTGGGCTCAGATGCTCTTTAGAGATACTTATTTATAAATTAAAAATAAAATGTTTTGTAATTTATCAGTAATTATATGCATGTACATTGAAAAAATGGTGAAATCTAATAGCTAGGAAAAAAGACTGCCTGATTTTATACTGGCAGTCATGATGCCAAGTCTGTTTGTTCCCCGACTGTGAAGCTGTTTGGTCGGGGTCCTCTGGACACAAAGCCCAGATACTCTCACCAAATACCAACAACCAACCTCCTCTCATTTTCTCCAGCCTCCTTGGAACATCCATGTTGTACCAGCCGGGCAAGTGGGTTCAGTTGCATAAACTTAAAGGAGACTATTAGTAGGGGCAGTGGATTAGAAGATGGAGTTTTCTGGCAAAGAGAAAGTTGCACCACAGGCTGCAAAAACAACAATAAAAAGATGGAAAAATCCTGAGAATACCTCTGGTAGCTCCATGAGCGTAAGGCCACTGCTTTACTATGCCAGGCAACCAAAAATCAAACGCTGCAGGTACTGTTGCAATATTTCAGCTTGGCACTAACACCCTGATTATTCACTTGCAGCAAGGTATAGATCTGTCCTAAGCCACGGAAGCTAAAGGGTGAACTGATGTCACAGCTGACATAATGAACCTGTTGTAAAATGAAACTATGATAAAGACACAATAGCTCATACACATCCATGTACCTGTTTCTAGGGAAATTGTGTTTTCCAGAGTATCCTTCACAGCCAGCATTCATTTGCTTATTTTGCAAATCTAAAAACCTATTTGATTAAAAGTAACGACTCAAGTGAAAAGGCAGGGAGGATTCAGTCATACAGTAGTGGTTCTCATCCTCCTCTCCATGCTGATTTTAAGCTTCCCCTTCTAACTCTGCTGAAGACCCAGAGAGTAGTATTTTCTCCTGTGCTTAAGATGGGTCAATGGATTTGGTTGATGCGACCTATTTGTCTGGGGTAAAAATATTTATTATCCTATTCTGAAAGTAACTTAGGGCATCTCTACAGGTAACCAACCAAACAGGTAAGACCGCTGGCCTCTGGAGATACTCTCCGATGCTCTTCAATGGCCAGCCTGCCTGTATGTACATAGTATGGCAGCTCAAATGCCATCAGTTTTCAGACCTGGGCTACTAACCACACTGGTAAGTATTAAAAAAATACACACGCCAGTTTGCTCCAAAGAAAAGGGAATTAGTCAGCAAAAGGGGTAGTCTTATAGTGTGTCTTCTCTCATTGTTCTTTGGCTGCAACATCCATTGATATTTTTGGTTGCACACCAAAACTGTGAAACTAGGTACTCTTGAGTCAGCCCAGAAACATAGGTGAGATTGAACCCCAGCATTCTGCAAGGAACAGAGGACCAACCAGCAAGCCAGAACAGGTAAATACTTTTCACATATCTTCCTGAAGAGTTTTCTTCTGAGCAAGAATGCCATGGAGATATTTCAGACTATGGCTATGGCTCACTGATACTGCTCAGTTCCTGAAGTGGAAATGTGTATGTCAAGGGATGCAAGTGGTCCAAAAGTTTTGAAAACTGTAATTTGTAATTCACTGTTCCAGTTCATTCCAGCCTTAGCAGTGAAAAAGCTCCG
This sequence comes from Haliaeetus albicilla, assembly GCF_947461875.1. Classification (NCBI taxonomy): domain Eukaryota; kingdom Metazoa; phylum Chordata; class Aves; order Accipitriformes; family Accipitridae; genus Haliaeetus; species Haliaeetus albicilla. The sequence continues at coordinate 43,371,599 of NC_091490.1, read as the reverse complement.
AGTCCTCATTCCACAGCATTACACTACTACGAGACATTTTAGGGTTGTCTCTCCTGTTCCCTCAGGAGTGCTGCTAAAAATGTGGCTGTGACCCACTGAGTAAGTTGCCACCATTACTTTTAAATTCCCCACCTGCCTTTGGGAAACTGTGACAACACGTAAGCCAGTTTCTCTAGGGACTCAACAGACTCCCTAAATTCAAGCTGAAGATACCGGGCTGGAAAGCAGTCGATCTCCCTTTGGCCCAAACAGCTGAACTCTTACCAAGATAAAAGACCTAAATCTAGCAATGGCCTTTTATTTTTCGCTGCAGTAAGGTGAACGTTCAGCGGTTCTGCCTCTTATACACAATCCTTGAAGCACTCAAGTCTGCCATGATAGAAACTGGGTAATTAACTTTGGATGAAAGCTAATTCACATTCTTCAAGTAGCTTTCGAAAGCAAAGCTAGTGTGTTTGTGTACTTTTTTAAACAAATTTTTTTTTTGTAGTCCCCAACTCGTTGCTTACAGACAAGTTTCTTCCTGCAAGACCCTCTGAAATTGCTCATGGCAACAGGAAATTAAAATGTTTAAAATGAAGCCAACTGGGAGAACATGAAATAGCCTGCAGCATTTTTCTTGCTTCAGATAGTAGCCCATTGGACAGCAGGATTTAGGGGCCACTGGTACACAGGCGTAATTTCAGCTGTATTTGTGTGGTAACATCATCTGTTCTACTCTCTGGAAGACTTAGTCACTGTTTGAACAGTATGCATACTCAGGTTCATGTAAGAGATGTCATTAAACTCCTGAGAAAGTCTGAAAAAAAAAGAAGTCATCTGTACCATTGAGATTAGAAGAAAAGCTCAATCTACAGCTTAGAAGAAGACTGCCCGCTAAAAACACGTTTTCTTTCTTAAAACTTCGTGCTTGGTACAGTCATGAAAAATACTGAAGTATTTCACAGAATTTTCTTTGCATTTAATAGTGCTTTGTACTCAGCTAGTTCAAATAAGTATTTGTACCACCGATTTCTAAGTTGTTTAGGAGTTACATTTATAAGGGTCCTTCTCAAGTTAAGGCAAAAAGAAAAGCTTTTTCTTCCCTTACACTTTTTTGCTGTTTGGAATTTGCTCCTAAAATGCTGTGAAAAGTCAAGATTTGTAAAGTTAGTTACTTCTAAATACTTAAAACTGACAATATTCTTTTACCTATAGCAACTGCCACAGAGTACGCAGCTCGTACGTATACTCCCTTACACTCTCTCTAGCTTTTCACCACACTTATCACAAAGACGGGGAAAAAAGTGGAAGACAGATAGAAAATTAATAATTAATTAGATTTTTAAGAAGCCCTCTAGATATGTTCTGTGAAACATGGCAGATAGCTGGGGGTGAGGAGAAGGTGGTAGACCACAGACAGGATATAACTTTATTTTGAATAGAGCTTGTCTTGCGTACAAACTAAATCCCCCCCCAAAGTAGTACAGAGATAAAACACCGCCAGAAAAAGAAAGCGATCGAGGCAAACGCAATAGTCGTGTTTTCAAATTCGGGAAAATGAGCCTGGTTCTCAATCTTTGCGCACATAACCTCCACACATCTAGACACAGGGGTATAAGGACTCCTCTTTGGCATCAGCCCCACAAAACACCTCCATCTTAAGTCCTGTCGTGAATTCAACCCATCTGGCACTCTCCAGCAAGCAACCAGTTTTTTTGTTCCTGCTTAGCAGGTCCCCTCCGTAAGTGGCCTCACCCTGCCTGCATTCACCCTTTCTTCCCAGGGACGCCTCATCCATGGCAGACCCTCGGTTTTTTGCTGCCCCGTGACAGAACTTTGTCCATTTCTGGAGTACCACTTTCTCTTGCAGTGGACGTCTTGTTCCCCCTGAAGCACGCACCACTGAGGCTTCTCTCAGGAGTCCTGGTACCTTCATTACCAAAAAAGCTGCCCTCCGTTCCTAGCAGCACCCTTCCCTCGCCAGCCGCCGGCCTCTCCCCCCGGCATGCCCCCTTCCCCGCCTGCTCCGCAGCTGGCTACACCCAGCCCGGCCCGGTGGCCCCAAGTTCTTTCCCGGATGCCCCATCTTTAGCATCGGTAGTTCCCTCCCCTCCCCCACTTCCCCTCCCCCGCCTTCCCAAGTCTCTGGGACTAATAATCTGGCTTTGCTGACATGCTCTGGTAGCTGTGCCTATCGGGCAACTCCCAGGATGCACTCTTCGCTCCTCCCTGGCACCCCCTCAGCCTTGCCCACCCTCCGCTGGTACTTCCCCAACCCCCCCCCCCCTTTTTTTTTTAACACCCCCCCCTTTTTCCCTCCCCCTTCCCCCCCCCCCTCCCCGTCCCCGGTTGGTGAGCGCCCCTCCCAGGCCCGGTCTTCCTCAGGCCAATTCCCCAGCGTCCCTCCGGGCCTTCCCCTCCCCCGCCCTGCCCGGGCCCTACCGCCCCGTCCCCGCCGCCCGCGGGGGCGCCCGTACCCCCGGGGGGGGGGGCGGCCGTACCTCACAACCACCCCTCCCTCCTCCTCCTCCGCCGGTCCGCGACCCCCCCACCTGCGTAGCGACCCCCGTCCCCCCCCCCCCCCCCTCCTCCTCCTCCTCCTCGCCTTCTCCCCTCCCCCCCGCCCTCCTTCCTCGCCCCCTCACTCGCCCCTTCCCCTCAGCCCCGCTGCCCCCTTCCCCTCGCCCCTTCGGGGTGTGTCCCCCCCCTCTCCCTCCCCGAGCGTCCCGTTCCCCCCCCCCCGGTCCCCAGGGGCTACGGGGGGGTGTGGGGATCTCACTCACTCTCCTCAGCCCCCTCAGAGCCGCCTCCTCCTCCTCAGCGGGGCCCGGGCCGGACTGGGGCCGTGGGGGGAGGGGAGGCGGCTCCCTCAGGTGGCCACTGACAGGAGGAGGGAGGGAGGGAGGGAGGAGGGGGCTGCGCGCGCAGGGAGACCCGCCTCGCGCCGGGCTCCCTCCCTCCCTCTCTTTCCCCCCTCCCTCCTTCCCCTCCCCTCCCCTCCCCTCCCCGTGCCGCCCGGCGGCGCGGGACTCCCGGGGTGGCGCGCGCGCCACCAACCGTCACCTCCTCGGGACGCTTTTCCCGCCCACCCCGGTTGCTAGGCAGATTTGGACAAACTTGCGCCTCCGCGCGCCTCGCCCCGCCTCTTGCTCAGGCTTTTTTGGGGGGTGGGGTGGGGTGGGGTGTTTTTTCTTTTTTTTTTTTTTTTAAACGAGATACGGACGGCCGCGACGCCCAATGAAAACCTGGGGTTGCCTGCTCCGCTAGCCAATCGCCCTCCTTCGGCCCCGCCCCCGTACTAAGCGGTGAGGAAAAGAGGCGGGGCGGCCCCTTGATTGACGGGCAGCCTTAACCAGTAAGCGCCGCGCCGCGCTCGGTGGGTGGAGGAACGGAAGCCAATGCGCGGCCCGGCGCACGGGGAGGGGGCGTGGCCGGCGGCCGGGCCGGGCTGTGAGGCGCGGAGCTCAGCCGCCCCCCCGCCGCCTCCCCCAGCGACCCGGGCACCGCGGCGGGGCAGGGCTCGCCGCCCCCCCCCCCCCCGCCCCGCTCTCCCCCAAGCCCGGCACCGCGCCGAGGCCGACTGAGGTGATGCGCTGCCCGCGGGGAGGGGCCGGAGCCGCCGGCCGCGCTGAGAGGCCCCGTCGGCGGCCCTTATCCGCCCGCGCAGGCCGGCCTGGGGCCTCAGATAGGGGCCGGCGGCGGGGTCGTTCGCTCCGTGAGGCGGGGGGGGGTGGGGGGAGGCAGGCCGCGCCTCGGCGGGGGCTCCGCGGCCTCCACCGGGAAAGGGCTCTGGCGGTCCCCGAGCCGCTCTAGCATCGCGGACCCCGTCCCCGCGGGGCAGGAAAGCCCCCCCCGGGGGTCCGCGTAGGCCGCGGGAGGAGAGCGCGGTTGCGGTGACTCATCCCCGCTTCCTCCGGCGATCTGGGTCAGGGGTGCGGAGACGTTCTCCGGCCGTACCTCGGGGCGGGGAGGGGGGGGGGGCCGATACGATCGTTCCCGCAGGAGCTGGCGAAGGGGGTGTTAACCCTTTCGCTGCGGGACGGGCCCCGGGAGAGGTGGGGGGGGGTCCCTTGGCGTGTTGGGGGGTGTACGTGGTGCTTGGCATCACGGCAGGTGGGATTATCTAAATCCACCTGGTCAAGCCAACGCGTAGAAACGGGAACAAAGGAATTAATAAATTAACTTTCCCCATGAGACTCCCTGAGCAACTGCATTCATACAAAAAAACGTCTTCTGAGCTGCCAGCTTGCAACCTACCTTCGCTGTTTCTGACATGAGCCTCAGGACTTCTTATTCAGCATTTTTAGACACCTGCAAGTGAGCTTGTTCTTAGAAGGAAAAAAAAAATCTTGGGTGAAGTAAGTTTATAATCAAGGGCAAATAAAGTGACAGGAACCACACTTTATAATGCCAGCACCAATCTTTCATCAATCATTTTCTACACACAGCTTATTATAGCATTAGATGCAGCTTCCTATCAGGTTATTTAGGCGCTTGTTTCAAAAAAGTAAAAGTGAGATAATGCTCATTATTTTCATCCATAATTGTTAATAAGCATAAACAGGTATGCTTCCCCTTTTACTCAGGTAGGGAAGGCAGAAGGCACATAATCAAGGCTTTTGCAAGAAATGAGCAGTAGAACCAGAGCTAGCATCCAGGCCTCATCCCTCCCTCTCCAGCACTCCTGCTCCTGGGCTGTATTCAGCCTATGGTCAGGAAAGTTCAGCTTTTCAGATCTGTTTTCCACTCTAGATCAAAGATTCACCATTCCTGTTAACAACTTTGTGCTCAACATCCTTTAGGTAAGACTGAACACCATTTTTCTTGTTACAAAGTACCTTCCTCCACCCTTTTTTTGTACAAGACAGTTTTAGCTACAAATAACTAAGGGTTAATAGCACAGCTCACAACCAGTTGTTACTCTGGTTAATGACTTCTCCCAAAGCACTAAAAGCCACGGGCTTCACCTCAGGCCATTCAAAACCTCATGGCTAACTACTAAGGGCTCAATCCTTCTGAAGCGATGCTTTAATCCACATGGATGCATGCATCTCAACTTGCTTCACTTGCTGTGTCATCAGGAGAGTTTCAAAACACGTCTAGCACAAGATGCATTTTATGACTGAGAAGCTAGGTAAAGTTATTTCCAGAAATCTCTTCAATAACTTTTTCCTTGTCCTGGTTGGGCAGAATTTTACCGAGGTGATAGCAAGCTTTGCCATCTGCAAAGGCAGTATCCAGCAGTCAGTCCTAGCAAACACTGGAAGATCTGTTTTCTCCTTCATGTTTCAACCATGCTAAGGGGTTATGTGGAATAAGCTAAATAAGAACAAAAATACTTGACAAAAGAGAACGGTCAGTCGCTTGTTCTGCAGCAGGCTGGCATCTTAATTTTGCATTGTCAGCTCATGACAAGTCTCTACACAGTAAAATGCAAAGAGGATCTACTCTGGATGCACCTCCAGATCTGATCTGTTAGGCGAGTACCAAACTTTTGTACCTCTTGCTAATGTATTTTAGATGCATTTCACGTGGAGTTTTGCCACTAGGTACATCCTCTGCAAGGAGCTGGTTCACAGGAGATTCCAGAGTCGGCCCCAACAGTGGATGAACAAGGCAGAATGGAGAGGAGAAGGTGACGATAGCTCAGTTTATGCCAGATGCACTATTTTTCTGAGGAAGGAACTGCACATAACCAGGGTAAGGAGACTGGAGCGTCAGCATAGCTGAGTCTTCTTTTCAACAGAAAGGAAGCTGCCATTGGGGTTAAAATTTTCATATAGTGAGTAACTTGTTGGAACAGAACCTACTCGGCTTCTATGATGAAATTCAAGGGACTAGCTTAGCAGCTCAGATGACGTTTTGGAAAGGGACAGCATGCAGCAAGTTTTTAGCTTCTTCGAAGTTTTACTTGCAGACAAATAAATTCAGCAGTTTTCTTCCTTTTAAATTGAAGCTCAAAATGTAAAAATACCTGCCAGAACCATTGCAATTTTGGGATAAAATTCAAAAAAAGCAATCTTCCGTTAAACCAGATTCCATTTGTGAAAATCAAATGTAGTCAGCATCCTTCTCGACTGCACAACTGCAGTGAAAAATACTTCTGTCCTATACCAAATCAGAAGAATTCCAGGTATTTGACCAATCCACAGAAGTCTTGTTTTATCCCAGACACCTGCTGGGGTTCCAGCCATCTCCAGAGCAGGTTCAACAGCCACCCTCAGCCACCTCCAGCGTGCTAAGGCGAGCAGTCAGGTGGACATTTTCAAGCAGGAAATTCTGGTTCTCGTTCCAGGCAGGAGCCTTCAGCCCAACTGCAGGCAGAGCAGCGATCTATCCCTGCTCCCCACGTGCCCCCCGGCACCCCTCCGCAGGCAGCCGCAGTGCTCTGTTCATGCACCAACTAGCACGCACCGTCTGTGGCTCCCTGCCCTCCTGTCCCACAGCCAGGACAGGGCCTTAAACAACTTCTAACGCTGGGCTGGGCAATGGGGTAAGTCACTGTTGCCACATAAAATGCTTCCTCTGTAGCCAGGATCGCCTGCAGCTCAACTAAAGGAATTAGTATTCTACAAACTGCTAGAAGAAGTAAAATTAAACTTTATTTAAAAATTCTTCTAATATAGAAAACGAGAGGAAACAAAGGCAACAAAGGAATGCCCCCGGTTCCATCTCATTACATGAGTTACTGTATTTACAGCTTCAGGAAGGAGCACTGGCAGAAGGTACACATCCTGCTACTTATGGAGAACTACAAACACTTAACAATACATTGTACAAACCTGACATAACATTTAAAGGTTCACTGCGGGAAACAATTAAATACACTTGCTAAGACAGACAGTAGAAGAGCACAGACAGGTGTTATTTCATCCTGATTTCTCCAAGTGTTCTGTACAGCCTAAACTACCGACATGATTTCCTTCTCACTCACTCACCACCATTGTGGCAAGAACTGCCGTACATTACGGAAACGGGTTTATTCAGCATCATTTGGAGAGGTCAGTAATCTCAAAAATTAAATGGGACATTACTGAACTCCTCCTATCATAATTTTACTTGCTGGAGAATTTGGAAAAACTGAATAAAATTAAAGCAGTGAAGTAACACAGAATATGTTGTGCTGAACTCCATGTGTCCACAAGCAGCATAGCAACTTAAGGCCCTAACATTTTATCAATGTCAATTTTTGCTTGTGGTGTCACAGTGAGTGCACATATGGGATGACAGGGGATGAAGTTCATGATTTTTATTTCATTTTAAATTCCCCAGCCGCCAGATTGATCTAGATTTCCTGTGTGCATGGGCCTTTCTGATGTTCATACTGTAGGAAATGAAATACAACAGGCAAACACTTCTTCAGACTGCATTCTCTATACATATATAAGTTTTTACACTATCTACAAAACAGTGATTAGATGCTTCTGTGTAAGTTCTTGCTACTCATTTAAAAATACTAGAGAAAAAACTGTACAGTTCTCTAAATTACATCTTTAGAAGAATAATTTTTTTAGAAGTTCATAAAAGACTTCATGTTTGTTTCTATAGAGAATTAAATGATTGGACAAGAAAGATTAGAAATATGTTGTTCAAATCAAGTTAGACAGACCAAGCACTTAACAGAACATTATTTGTAAACTGTAAACTTCTAGTTTTCTGTTCAACTTTACATAGGCATTTGAAAATTAGGAAGAACTTCAGTTATGAGGTCCTTGTTTTAATCTCTGCTACATACAAAAGATACTGAAAAGCAAAAACTATTAAATAATTTAATATACAAGTGTAGTTAAAAAGCACTGTACATTGTAACAAATGTACATTGAATTTTAGAGATAGAAAATCACCAAGTTATTTTCAAATTTACATGATTTTTTTAAATTCTGTGATGGGAAGAGGACTCTGGAAATGGAGCAGAGTTCTGGACTCCACAGGGCTGTGGGTGAGTGCGGCCGAGTGCTGTTCTGCACAAAAGCAAAGCTCAGGTGAAGCTGGCTTGTCACAGACAGGGAAATCCCAGGTTGTTCCTCCTGACACTGCAAGTTCAGCTACCAGGTTTAGCAAATGGTTCCTATTAAAACCTGAGCTCACTTACATCACAGGCAAGCAGGCAGCCTTTCCCTCAAGTACTTCCCTCCCTCCCGAGAACAGACCGGCAAGGGATTTGAACTGCAAAGCAGCCTGGTTCGCACACAAGTACCGACAAACGAGAAGCCAGAAAATTGCCACTGCAAATTGCTCTCCCGCAACACAGTCTTCAGCTCTGCAGGTCCCCCAGCAGCAAGGTAAGGTCAGGAGATGCAGCTACCTGAGCAGGCACTGGGAGACATCTCGCTGCAAAATGCTTTTCTTAAACTCAGCCCAAACCACAGCTCTCTTAGAGTTGGGATTTTTTAATATTGCCTTATAGAAGCAGCACTTTTTTAGCCAACATTTAAAGCAATTTATTATAGTTGAGATGGGCATGTCATCAGTTAAATAACAGCCTCAGATGGGATAGCAAGAGACAAGGAAGAGAATGCTTGGGTTACCTGAATGGGACTCTAGCAGATTTTGAAGTATGTCTTTTTCAGTTACTAGTCACTCCTCAGCTGTGAAGAGCACTGTCAAGAAAACGGCCATTGTGCTTACGTGCTTAAAAACAGATAGAGAGTTCTTGCAACCCAGTGACTTGGGGAGGGAACAGCCAAAGAGAGATACTGCTTCCCATACACCCAAAAAAGGGAAAGACTGAAAAATAGTCTGTGGGATATCGATATTCCCAAGGTAGGATTTACCTGATCATTCCTGATCAAAATCTAAGCACATGACAGCTGTTGAGCTTTGGAAGTTGTTCCAACAGATGCCTGCAGCACAGCCAAGCTGTCTTAGACCAACAAGCGGAGCAAGCGTGAACCCATCTCCTCTTGCCATGAACCAGGGCCACACGGGCAGTGTGCGCCCACCGAGGTGCTGGCACGGAGACAGGCTCCTGCCCCTGGTGCTGCGAGCCTGGCGGCTTCCATAGGAATGCCACAGCAGGCCAGCTGTCAGCTCTGTGATTCAAAGCCTTCGAGGGGACAGGAGACCACGAGAGCCGGGTGGCAGACACAGAACAATCTCAATGAGCAAGCGATGCAGAACAGGGTCCATCTGCATGGATTGTCCCTGTATTTGGTACCTCCAGATACCCGGTACGCTAACTCACTAATTTCTTCCCTGTTTTTTGAGTTCTAAAGGAGACTTCAAACAGCACTGAATTTTTTTCTTGCAAATCCAGTAATAACACTCTCTCCCTATACCAATATTGAGACCATGTTTTCCCCGTTGGAGATTTAAGAAGGCCTAAAATATACATTGCTTCTGCAAGAGTAAATGTCTCAGAACAGGATCTAAATAGGCATCGCGTGTCCAGCAGGAGAAACATAAAATCCTATTTTGGTAATTAGACAAGCACTTGTCCCCTCAGTATCATTCAGCAGTGAAAATTGAGGGGTTTGACTTACAAAAAGCAGGTGTCTCTGTGAGCTGTTGCTAGACAGGGGACAAGACTTTTTGAGAAAGAATGACCATTGCAGGGGGTTGGATTAGATGATCTTCAAGGTCCCTTCCAACCCAAACCATTCTATGATTAAAGACAGATTTCACAGTATTCCTTCTACAATAAAAGTTCTAAAGGTTTGAGGGGGTCAAATATTTCACCTAAAATATTTTCCTCCTCCCTCAGAAAAAGAAGCAACCACAAAAAGCCCTACACAAGTAATTTTTCTGGCAGATTCCTTTTCCCTCCCCCTTTTAAGCTGGGAGATAAATATGCAGAGCTACTAAGAGAGAAAAACACTTTATTCAACCCCGTGAACCTCGCAAGCTTTACATGGCACTATGGCGGACTGGCATGGATCCTTGCTATAAAGCTGCTGATGCTTCACGGAATTAACAACTCTTATACTCTTTTCTGCAGAACAAACTTGGGCCTCGTCTGTCCTGTTTTGAGACAGCTGTAGAGGCACAGGCAAACGCAGTGAGAATTCACAGCTGAAGAGTTCAAAAAACTGAGATAGAACAGGAAAGCTAACAGAAAAGTTTGGAAACATTAAGTTTTTGCCAAAGGCAAGACTATAGTTTAGCTTTTATCACAAGCCTCTGGCTTATACTGGATCTGGGTTTTAACCACCTACTTCAACTCTGACTTCAATCACTTGTAAAAATCATTAAGGCACAGATGGCTGCCTTCCCTTGGTGAGGCTGCAGTAGAGAGGCAAAATACTATTTCCCAGTTGCTTGGCCAAAGCAGGGACTAGACAGGAGGACAAGAACTTTCCTCCTTCCGTACAAATCACGACAACGTAGCAGAGATGGAGAGAGCTGTGGTTCTGCCTTACCCTGTGCGGGGCTGGACATCAATGCAGGGAGAGAGAAGGAAGACCCTCATAGGGACAAAGTGGTGGCACATTGTCACACACTCAGGAATCCGGGAGGTGAAACCTGCTCCTCTGACAACAGCACCCGTCTGCTCCGCTCAGCCTGGAGGCCACCCCGAGGATGCTAACACACCCCCCGGCTGCAAACACCCTGCCCGTCAGAACTCGGATCTCACCGGTCTCATCCATACCTTCACCGCAAGGCTAAAAACAGCGCTGGCAATGACTTGCAGACAATGAGAAGGAAAAAAATATTACCTCAGAAGCTAAATTTAGAACTTGGGGCACCCTACAATCAATCATGATTTAATCCAATTATTCCCAGGAGCGGAAGGGTGCAGAAAACATTAAAACTAGCATGCGTCGTACTTCAGGGAAGGTTGAAGTATTTAGAATACAATTGGTATTCAAAGCTGCATGAGTCCTCTTCATTTTCTGTGAAAATTTTTAAAAAGTAGGTATCTAACAATTTAAGGAACAAGTGTCCTTTGGACTAAACCTTAATTCTCAGTAAGAGGAAAGCAGATTAAAACCAGTAGGTATATACACACTAGCTGTATATTCACACACATTATGTAAAAGCAGCTTAAAATGCCCTTCTCACTTTGCAAGTCTATGAAATGTACGTTGTCTTTATGCAATCTGTTTCCTACAAGGCCCTCACTAGAAGAGGAATTTGCTGCCTTTTCTTTGAAGAAAAGATTTTGCATGAATTTCTTCTCCTTTTTTGGCATTTTTTTTTTTCTTTTTAAACACACTGTCCTGATAGTTATGCTTTTTCACAGGAGACTGGCCAGGCTGGTGGTGGGTCCGTTCTGTGCCTGGAACTGTACAGGAGGTGGTCCATCTGTCCACTGAAAGATAACAAACAGCATGAAAATCCCACAGCCGCTGCCTGGGGAGGGGAGGAATGGCAGTGAGGCCAGAGGAAGGAGCTTGCCCTACAGAGGTTTACTACCTTGAGATAATTAAAGATTTCATCAGGAGAAGTTGCGTATCAGGTTTGACTTTGTTTTACATGTGTGGAGCTCCTGTCCCTTGAACAGTATTTCTTTCAAAGCCAGTCCACATGCCTGTCATTCCAAACCTAGCTGACTCCTGTGCTGAATCCAGGGTCAATGGCAATCAAGTGAAAGCATTTCCTGCTCTTACAGGTAAATGCCTGACCATCCAAACACTGTGACTAGCACAAATGAGGGACCTAACTTGAGATATGTTTGAGCCCATTATGCACTGCAACTATAGTGTTCCCAGAGCAAGTTAAGCCTCTGGTTCTCACTCATTTAATTACTAAAGTATTTTCCTCTAACATTAGTCAAAATCTTCTAAAACAAGCAGATTTAATATTTGCTTCCTAATCCTCTTCCTTCTCCAGATTTTTAATCCAGCATAGATTATGCAAAAGCCAGCAATGGCAAGCAAAGAAAAGGGAGGCGGGAGAGCTGGCTCACATCTCTGGTCCTGGCCCATGGACTGCGCTCCCGGATAGAGGCAGGCACCTGGCCGTGGGGGTTTCTCAACACAGGCTGCATCCCAAATGCTTTCATTCTCACAAGTCTCAGGATCCCTCTGTGAGCTAAGCCAACAAATAGCATCTTCCTATTGGCCTTCTCCCCCCACTCCTTTCTTCTCCCCAAAAGGGAATGCTGGGAAAAAGATGTCAAGTTCCTCACATCTCACATTCCCATTTGGACATTATTTCAGTCCAGAACAGTAAATTATCTTATGCCGTTGCTGAGTTGCAGCTTAGGAAACCATTCTGTGTTTTTAAAACAGTATTTAGAATGTTTCTGACAGGAAGGACATCAATATTTGAAGTCCAAAGAAAGTTGCTCCTTAAGGCAATGGCTATGCAGACATCAAGTGGTATATTAACTGGAAATTCAGATTTATAGATAAATCGGAAAAAAAAAACCCCTTAGGAACGCTGAAGTATCAGTAGAAACCATACTTTTAGCAGTATACAACACAGCATTCCCCAGAACAAGGCAGACTGGGTGACCTAAACATTAAAATTAAGCCTGAGAACATAGTAAGTTTCTTTCCAAAGTAATAGTTGTCACCAAAATGAAGTGGCTACTGGCTACAAAAGCCATTTAAAAAAAAATTTCTGGTGTACCAAGAAAACACTTCTAAGAAACAAAGACCGTACCCACCAAATAACCCTTATAAAAATTAACTAATTGACTCACATTTCCTTTTCCTGTTATCAATCCAGTTTAAGTACTAGGAAGTAGACTGAATTTTGGCAGAAGTGTGCTCAGCAGAAGAAAGGAATAGTAAAGGAAAGCAAAGCACATTGTTTTGCCTCAGAAACAGTTGTAACTGCAAGATGAAGATTGCTTACCGTGATTAGATTGTGTTCTGGAAGACTGCATGCTTCAATGTGGTCCTGCAGGAGCTGCTGCGAGAAGTTTTGATGCATCTGTGCTGCCTCGTGCGCATCCATGGCATTTCCACAGGCTTTGTTCAGGTCTGAAATACAAGAGCATCGTGTGCTCACCAAGAAACATTCTTTGTACTTGCTTTCAACTGACCATCTCTCTTATCTGAAAAGACTGTTCCCTGTATTTGATGAATCCAATAATTGATTTAATAGCCAATATGCCAAAGTCATAGCACTGCTGAATGAAAACCCCTTAAGAGAAGCAGGGGCATATGGGGAACCCAAAGCCTTCCCTTTTCCAATAGCAATGGCAGTGCACATTGCAAGATTTGGTGTTATTTTAGTTTCCAACTACTCAATATTACAGTAGCTCTAAAAGGAGGAAGCAAACTTCTCATGCCAATAAAAGCCCCTGTACAGTTTGCATTTTGTCTTTTTAGTTTCCAGCACCATCTAGCGGGAGCAGGAAAGACTCATGGGTTTCTCACTGCATCTCCAGGATTCAGCAACACAGGTTTCAGAAGTCAATCAACATTTTTATTTTTTGGTGAATCCTTGCTTTTGGGGGACTACAGAAGCCTCCTGCTTTGTGTACACCGGAAGCAGATCCTAGCATCTTGTTTTCTGTGAGGTTTACTCACAGGTATTAGCTCAGTCAGATTTAAGACTTGTAACCTACTAAGAATTACACAATTTCAGCTATAAATTACAAGCAGCACAGTGTGGCAGGGGCTGAGGCACTGCACCTCCTATCAATGAACATGTGGTTATGTTTTGTTATTCTTCATCAAGCACCTTTTCTTCAAGAGTAGGTCATTAGCTCTACAGAGGAAGCTCTTAGGAAAAATCAAAGCAGAACGGAAACTGCCTCTTGCTGTTCCCAGGCTAGTGGATATGACCGGAGGCAACAGCAGCTGAACATGGGGTGGTGGTGTTTCATCTACAGTGGATTCATCATTGTACTATCAGCATGTTTTGTATGTGAACTACCACTTGGAAATGAATAAGAAAAGTATTTCAATTGCCCGGAAGCAGTTTTGTAGAAAAGGCAACAGTAAAGCAGAAAATAAGCCTGGCCCACAGTGCTCAATGCAGAACACCATGCTTATAGTAAACATGACAATTTAATATAAATTGAAGCTGTGGGGTAAGTTCTTGGAAAAAGGGTAGAGTTACTGCTTTATTTTCTAGTGAGAGCAAATCAATTGCAGCATTAATGTTGACGGTCTGCCAAGAAGCTAGTCAATATTTGAACAAAGCATCCCGGGGCCTGTGTAAGTCAGATTAAACAATATTTATGTATGAAGTGATATAATAGTCTCTTATATTTATTAAAGCCCGTACACAGAAGCAAAGCCTAAGTGAAACTTAATCAAATGTTTACTACAATTGGAACCGCAGGCAAAGAAAAGCAGAGCAGCAGCAGAATAGATGCTACAGGGGGGTGAAGTGGAGCCCTCTCCAAAGGGTCACCAGTTCAGCTGTTTATATCATAAACTGTCATCCAGCAACAGCAGGAGAAACCCAACTGCTGCCTCGCACCCGTCACAGGTAGATACTGGAGCTTTACAGGGCCTTCTCACCCCAGGCATCTTACAGCCCACCCCAGAAAAACAACTGGAACATCCAACAGCAGTGCCAGAGCTGCAGATGAGTAACTGGCAGAACCACCTCGTACTTCCAGCGGTATTTTGTAAACCCAGGCAGTCTTTCATTTAGTCTGTCGGCGAGGGCTGGCATTGGCATACATCCCCATACTCAGTCCCCAGCTAGTAGCAATGGGCTCTCTGCCGCTTTTTTTAAGTACAAGACCTGTTCCTAACTTACCTCTCAACAGAGCTGAGGACCACAGCTGCACAGACATATCTGGTATCTTGCTTGCAAGCTGCATGGCTGGTACTACCATATTATTACTTTCCTGGTGAAGAGCAGATATCAAAATAAAATGGGTATTTATTTTTTTCCCCCTTGCGAATACACATTACATAGGGATGTTAAATTTGTGACACAAAATTTGTCTACTTTAATTGCTGCCATGTTCTAGCTAACAAGTCAAAGTACTTAATGGGACAATAACCCAAACACATCGTATCTAAAACTGTCTGGAATTTTGCTCTGTCCTAGGAATTACGGCATCTATGTTGTGCAAAATAATAGAAATATTCCACACATTCTGGCATATGGTGAGAATCAAGGAGCTCGTACCCACAATTCCTTCCAAAACAATCCAGTTGAATGATGTTATTTGTCCTTTATTCAGCTCCTTCTTTCAAGTGATTTCAGGCATTGTAGGAACACACACTTTTATAACAGACTTCAAACACTACTACTTTGTTGAAGTGTTATTAAACATGCAAATTACAGCTACAGAATTATGTAAGTCAATAAGCTGCCAACTTTTAGTGGGACACCAATAAACAAGCATTCTTAAAATAAGATTAATTTCACAAAGTGTCCTGATTTTCTTTGGCAAATGACAAGTCAAACATTTACACGGTAACACTAGAGACAGTGAAGGCTTACCCTGTGATTCCCTAACACATAGAATATATGACCCAGGAGTACGAGAGAACATGCTGTTAATCGATTCAAGTCTTCTGCGTTTGACATTTTCAGTGTCTCTCGCAAAAATCGCCTACCAAAACAGAGCAAAAATAAAGTGTTTTAAAAAACTCTACTTTCCCTACAGTATGTAAGAAGCATCATTAAGAACTGAATTAATCCACATGGCAAATATTAGCACTTGGGAATAAATGTGTGCTGCAGGTGACCTTAAACAAAGCACTTAATTCCCAAACCTCACTTTTCATTTAGCAAAAATGACTATAATACAGGTCCTCCTTTGAAAAGCTTTTGTTTCAGATGTGCCACTGCCGAACACCGCACAAGTATTATTATTAGCATTCAGAACTAAAGAGATCTAAACCGAACAGCTTCCTGGTATTTTCCCCCTAAGTAATAAACAGAAGGTTGACTAAATCCACAGGGAGAAGAGCTAGCAGATTTGAAAGCAAGCCCTCAGGGTTTTAATTTTTCTCTTAAAAAGCTTGATTTAGTTTCTCCTTTTTTCCCCACCTTCCAAGTGCACCGATTTATACTCACTTTGCCTCATTGTATCTTCCTTGAAAGAAGGAGAACAGACCTCGGATGTAGAAAGCCGCTGCTCGAAGACAGTGAGAGCTATAGACAAAGCAACGCATTGAAATCTAGGCATTGTGCAGTGATTACATGCATTACAGACAGATTTCTAGGAATTTGCCCAATAATCAAATCTCCAAACAAAACATTATATTTAACCCGTGGTCAGAACTTCTGCCTTGAAAAGAAGTTGATTATTTTGTTTTCTTTTAAAAAAAGCCTGCTACAAATCCACTATTACCACCACCAATGCAACATCAGCATGTAGATAGTTTCTGGAATTCTCACCTCACAGGAAAATTATGGTCTGGATTTATCCTTTCCAATAAGCTGTAAAGCTACAAAGTGGGAGGGGAAAAGAAAGATAATCAGCGTTTCTCGCATATACAGGCTTAAATACTGACAGCAAGTGCGCATCAAATCAAAATGGCGCAAGTCACCACAAACACACTCAAGTTTACTTGTACTGGTTAGGTCATAGCACAAACATTCCAATATTAGGAGTTTTCATGCCCATTTTGATCCCAAAATCAAGTTTCATACAAAATAGGCTCAGATTTTATAGAACTTCCTATACAACATCAATATTTCCTCAGAGAACTTTTAGCTGTCATTATCTGAGCTGTTCAAGACCCAAATTAATACTATATCAAATACACTATTTAATTGAAACCAGAAATCAACTAAGCAAAAAAAAGATCAACTTTTTAAATTGTTTTTGCTCTCTAAGCTTTTTAACAAAGTACTCTGTGCTTGGTGAAAAAAGTTCATTTACAGCCTCTACACAAGGAATCTGCAAGCACATCTCTGAAAAGTTACTACTGAGGGATCAGACACATCACTGAAAGAGTGCACACAGCTAAATTTTCATATTAATACGGCTCCAGGGACACCTCTGAAGCAAAATCAACACACACATGCACATACCTATTTCTGGATGTTTAGTTAAACCTTGCTAGGTTTTATGTAATCTAATAAAACCCCTAAGCAGATGGAAACTGAAGTGAACAAGTTGAATGAGTCAAGATGATATAGTTAATCACACACTTCACATTGGTAAGCTTGCACTCCCAGTGCTGTAAAAATTCTGTGTACGATCCAGAATACTCTGCTTCAGTGGTTTGCAGCTCGGCCAGCTGATGCCACTGGTTCTTTACTGTTAATTGACACTACCCTGATGAAGGAGTTGCCTGGCTGCCAGACAAGGTACCACTTTGCAAAAATGCTCAGAAAAAAGAATAATCCAAGCACAGTAGCAGTCTTCTCTCCAATAAATTTCTGAATTTAGAATGACAGTCAGAAACCAGCTTACCTCTTGATGCCGGTTGCCTTCCCTGATGTACACACTGGCTAAGTTTGTCACAATAAATGCCCACAGTTCTTGATGTGTAGTGAGCTAAAATAAACACAATACCAACAGCACAGTCAAATACTTCAGCATCTAACCCAGAATTTGCTCACCCCATATAAATCACAGATTTGGTGCCTGATATTTTGCTATTAAATCTTCCTGACCTGAACTGTGATCAGCATAGAAAAAAAAAAAAGAACAAACGCAACTAATATAGATGATCTCCAGCTTTCCCTTCCAACCTCAACTGTTCAGTGACCCACACAACAATTGCAACAAGCCCATTTCCACACTGAACATCCACAGTAAACAGTTTGGGAAGAAAATCTTACCCTCAGTGCTGTAGTAAATTGTGCTTCTGCATTGTCCATGCAATTAACAGAAATGCAGTAGAGCCCCTGTAGAAGACATGATATTTCTAAGGTAATGCATAATACAGGAAGCCAAGAATGCAAAGAAGAAAGGCACGCACAAAACCACAGAAATCTTAGGATATTGACAGGAAAGAAGGTAACCAACAAGTCTTAGTTTTGCTTGGTTCTGGGAAAAATAAGCAATTTCTCCACAAAGTCCTTCAAAATAGTATGCTCCTGTAAAAAATGCCCCATTTATCTAAGAAAACCCTCCTGATTTCTTATAATACTCAAACAGCAACGCTACATAAATTCTTCCCCTCACACAGTTCCCGCAACATACCCTCTCAAATGTGTACAGGATAATTCTTGTGCATTTGCCTTGCATACTAACTACCATGCTACACATCACTTATTTTAAAAAGGGATTTAAGCCTTTGACAGCCTTAAATAACACTGGGTGCAAGTCCCCACAGCAGGACTGGCAGTCAGTAACACAGACCCCATTACTCCACAGGAAATCTTGCTGTCTGCCTCACTACCTTCTCGTTAGTTCCTGGTGATGACTATGAGTCTCAGGTAAGGTCTTCCAAAGAGTCAAAAGCTTACCACTAATCATAGACACTTACTAATAGAGTGTGCAGCTGGGCAGCATGATTAGAAAACAGTCTGGGAGACTGCTGGCAGAGCTGACAGACTTGTGAAATCTGTTAGGAAAAAAAAAGTTAACTTTAATATACTTTTTCTCCATTTCACTTTATGCTCTAAACCCATCTACTTGCATCATACATGTCATGCAGTACATTCACAGCGATTGGTTCAAGAATCCCAAGTCATGCTCCTAGGTAAAAGCGGAGGCTAGACTTGCCTCAAGGTACACACGCTGCTCCATACACACTCGTCCCACACAGACACACACTCAAAGTGGTTTTGAATTATTTGCTTTGCAGCAGCTCCACCATATGGTGGCACCACCTGCAAACCAAGTCACAGATCTCTTCTGACACGCTCAGAATTTGAGTTGGCACGCAACAGAAAAACTGGAATCAAAATCTTCCACGGGGTATGTGCTTGTGATGAGTTTTATGAGCCAGAACCAATGACTATTCTTTTAGCAGGCTAAATTTCCCCCCACCCCCTGAGTACATCCATGAGAAGGCTGACAGCAGAGGTTGAGATGATACAACAGTAAGTCCTATAAATAAGGGATGGGTGAAAAGGATTTAAAAATGACTGTGAGAATGGAAAAAAAGCACAGTTCTTTCTTGCATTAAGTAACACTGTCCCTCTCCTCCTTCCCCTCAAACTGTGCAAGAGAAGGAAAGGACAGAAAGGCAGGGAACCTTAAAAACTGAGAAAAACTTGGACAAGACAGGAACACCTAAGAGGAAGAGTTAAGAGACACTCTCAGTCATGAATCTGAAGGAAAAGACACCAGAATCAGGCTGCAATGTACAATCAGGAAGGTGTCAGTTGTAGACACCGATCAATTATTGTTGACTCCATGAGCAACTCCAAAGTGTTCTTAAATAAAATATTTAAGAGGAGGCTAACTCCACGGCTTCAGAGTTGCAGTATCCTGAGCATCATTAGGCCTGACTATATCTGTTAGTAGTTTAGCACTGCTGGAGCCCCCATCTGAGCCCAACTATCTTGCTCAAAATTGAAATTCCCGTGTTTTAAAAGCTATCACTGCATACATTCACAACCAGGGAAATGATGATACCCCATTTTTACCTCCTGCAAAGCCGTGGCTTTGTGTCCCGTGACAAGCCGACACATGATAATGTGTTCCAACAAAATAACTTGGAATGATGACAAGATAGGACTGCAGTCCAACACTGAAAAGGGACAAAAGTAATTCAGTACGTGAAGTTAAGACAAAATTAACATCCTAACCGCACAGCTCCCACACACACCTAGCTAGCTTCCTCAGTTGCAGGTGGTTCAGCAAGACTTCAATACAAAGACTCCTTTGTGGAAATCTAGAGAGATGTCTTTGGCTGGACCACCTGGTGTCAGAAGAGTCATCATACTGCCCAGCTCCTCTTCCATATGCCACAGGAAGGATGGCACAGGTTAAAAAAAAAAAACCAACAAAACAACCAACAAACAAACAAAAAACCCCAAACCCACCAAAACCATGATGCCTGAACTGTCAGGAGCGGGAGTCTGAGCACCACTTAAGGAAAAACTCCTTGGGAACACACGCTCATTTTAGAGAATCAAAAGCTTGGATAACCAAATACATGGACAATCAGAAAGGCAGCATGAAAATACATGTATTTACAGCCCCATTTACCGAGTTAGAATAAACCCCCCCAAAACAAGATTTCTGTACTAAAAGTAACTATCTAGTGTTAAAACAGAGCAAAGTTCTTAGACACAGCAGAAACAGACTGACAGCAGGCTGTCCCAGTGAGCTAAATAAGGTTGCTGTGGTTTTGTTTTATTTGTTTTTTTTTTTTTTTTAATTTAAATTAGCAACAAGTAATGGAATCTTGCAGCATCAGCTAACTGATAATCCTTATCCTTACTTTTTAGCTTCTCTAGTTGCATGAGCGCTTTGTCTGTGTACTTCTGAGCCTTCTCCAGGTACCCTGCTTGCATGGAATGCATCACTGTCACCTGCCGGAAAACACAGGAAAGATTACAGAAAACTACCTTTGCAAAGAGGAAAGGTCTAGGAGTTCACACAACTCCTCTGCTACCAGCTTTTTAAAATAAATTTTGACATCATTCAGGAGTATAATCGTATTCGAGAAGTGGGGCAATTAGTTTCAGGAATTTGAAGTCAAGACTGTTGCTCTGTTGGTAAAAATAAGCCAACATAGCTCTACGTCATATGAGTTAATCTGATTCTATTTGGCTTGGATATTAATAAAGTTACATTCCAGTTTCCAGACTTCTTGCACAGTCTCTTCAAACACTGACATCACTGAAAGCAATAGTCTCACAGATGCTGTGGCAGAATTAAACTGCCAGTGTAACGTAAAGCAGCATATGGTCTGCAGAATCTATTGCTGCTGGCTCCAAGCAATTTTTAACCAATTCCTCATTAATTAGCAATATACATTAAGTAAAAAAGAGCTTCTCACCAAGTAGACAAGCACACACATGTGTTCCTTGGGCAGCCAGTGAAAGAGATCAGCAGGGTTGCTGGGCAGAATTTCATCATCATGCAGCGTGGATATGGTCTGGATGCACTGCTGAAGCTGTTTCAGGCATGGCTTCACACTTTTCACCTGCAAAAGATGATTCACATCAGACATAGCTGCTGCAGCCCAGATGCTTAAACATTTACTTAGTTGGGAAAACTTGCCAGGCAATAATAATAATCCCTACATTCAGGAAATAAGTTCATGCATAAATCACAACACTAGCATGACAGAACAGTGACTACTTCAGGCCCGCTCCAGGATTAACAACAATCACCCCTTCATATTTGCATATACGACCAACAGATGCTCAAAATTTTTTTCAAAATTATACACAAAGCCCGTTATCTCCACCAACATAATATGGAAGCAAGAGTGGCCACCATGGTTATAAGCGTATCACAGTTAACCTTTCCTTGGGGAAGAAGAAATGAATTAATTTCTTCACTCCTCATCTCATTTGTGATTAAAATCTATAGAAGTTAAGTTTCATTAACAAAAAGCATGGCGCGGCAAAACAAACAAACAATAATCCCCCAAAATCACCTCAGTGTAACAATTAGCTACTTTTGAGGCTGTACTTTTTCCCCAGTTCTCACACAGCAACTATAAGAAGCACAACTCACACTTACCTGCCCAGCGTCCAGGTAATGCGTGACCTGCAGGACTAAGAAGAATACACGTAACGACTCTTTCTGGATGGGGTTTCCTTGCCAGTTTTCAACTATCTGCCCGCAAAGAGTAAGGAGAGGGTGCACCTCCTGCAGCTTTCGTTCCATTAGAAGGAGCTATAATTTAGGAAAAAAAAAAAAAAATTATTTTTGTGCTAACCAGTTTAAACGCTCCAAGAGCTTCAGTAGAACCCCAGGTACATTGATTTATTTAAAACAAAAACAGATTCAAAGACATCTTATTGCAAGAGCACCAGCCTTTTCACATGACCAGATTTTTCATCCCTAATTACAAGGGCTCCAGTGACAATCTGCAGCTATCCTTTCAGAAAATTATTTGTCATAATAAATAAAGGAGAAAAAAGCCAAACCTATTCACAAGAATTTCACCAGAATTCCGCAGATTTAAGGCTTATCCCAGATATATTTTTATATTGTGCTTGCTCACATGAACAAAACAAAATACATAAAGCAAATAAGCATGCACGATACCTTAAAACAAACGGCCTATGTTCAGGCAGGTTACATTCTATTGCTCTGTAACTTGCATTACACTAGCATCCTGGTTTCAGCTGGGATAGAGTTACTTTTCCTTCTAGTAGCCGGTATAGTGTTACATTTTGGATTCAGTATGAGAATAATGTAGATAACACACCGATGTTTTCAGTTGTTGCTAAGTAGCGTTTATATTAAGTCAAGGATTTGTCAGCTTCTCATGCCCAGCCAGCAAGAACCTGGGAGGGGACACAGCCAGGACAGCTGACCCAAATTGGGCAAAGGGATATTCCATACCATGTGATGTCACGCCCAGTATATAAACTGGGGGGAGTTGGCTGGGACAGGGGAATCACTGCTCAGGAGCTAACTGGGCATCGGCCAGTGAATGGTGACCAATTGCATTGTGCACCACTTGTTTTGTATATTCCAATTATTTTATTATTATTATTGTCATTATTATCATTATTATTTTCCTCCTTTCCATTCTATTAAACTGTTCTTATCTCAACCCACAAGTTTTACTTTTTTTTTCCCGATTCTCTCCCCCATTTCACTGGGTGGGGGGGAGTGAGTGAGCAGCTGCACAGTGCTTAGTTGCTGGCTGGGGTTAAACCACAACTAGTTAAACAAGTAAATAGTTTATTTTAAAAGTACATCCAACTTACCATCCCCTTGCTTAGCAGAAACAGTGCTCTGAAATGAAACAAAATGATGTCATGCTCAGAAAAAAGTTACCCAAACCACAACTATATACATAAATCCTGAGGGGGGGGGGGGGGGGGAATCTGCTGTTCTCCCCCTCAAAGACAATAGACAAGAGAGTATTAAGGAACCTGCCACAGAAAGCACATTTAAAAGCTGGATGGAACAGTTCAATCATAGCCCCAGGAATCAAAATCCCAGCCTCTCACGTTTGTAGCCAAGCTTTGGACAGTTCCAGTTACAATAGCTTCTAAGGCCAAACCAGGCTACTGCGAAAACTTTTGCTGAATAAGACAATAAACAAAGTTCAGTTTGAAAAAAGACTCTGCAGAGGTTAGTGGACATTATTGGTTTTAACAGAAAAAGGAAAGAACTGGAGAAACTCTCAGATCTAAGAGAATACTCAGAAATACTGGTTTGCCTTTAAAACCCATGTAGCAATCACATTTCCATATAAAACCAGAATATCTCTAAATAAAAAGTAGACGAAATCAAAATATTTTCTGTGAGAAGGGAAAAAAGTCCAGGGAACTCACCTGGTATACTCTGATCCTACCACCCGAGCATATTCTGCTCCAACTCCGAGAAGGTCACATGCAGATACTAAGTCTTTTTCAAGCGTATGTAGTTGCTGAAATGAAAAAAGGCCACAAGAGTTTGGCATTTTCTTTGTGAAACTCATTTGCAGTTTTTAAAAATGTAATTACTCCTGTGCTTTACACGTGACAAGGGCTAAACTGGTACTTGTTAAATTTATCATCTGATTTTAGACACATTTTCCAGGAACACCTGGCATTCTCCAAAAAAAAAAAAGTCTGTAACATTTCAAAGAAAATGTCTCAGCCCAGTTTCATACCACGCAAAGCTGTTATAACTCATTAAGATCACGTGCAGATCAGATCCAATATAACCGTGGACTGTTACATTGGAGTAACTGGAATAACAGTTTGTTTTCCAGCAAGAAGAGCAGAGAAAGTCTGCAAGGTATGTTTCAGGTGACAGGGAGAAGATTATGCAGCTGCCAGAGCACCTCTCACTCCCTCCTGCCTGCCAACTTTTGTACTTTCTCCAAACTCAGGTAGAAAGCCACACAGTTGTAGCAGAACAGGCACCAAAGCAATGAGAGACACAGGCCTCTGTGGTCAAGCAAAAGCCAGAAAGGAAATACCACACAGAAGAGAAATCAGGGAAGAATGTCAAGCTTCGAGGGAAGGATCCTATTCAGAGGAAGGCACTGAGAAAAACACTTAAGCTTCTTCTGAGTACTCAGGCATTAACTCATTGCAAAGTAAACATTTGTCCTTTAATCGATAGGAAAGCAAGTCTCTCCACAGTTCACTGTTCCGAAACTACACAAAGGAGCTTGGCAATTCCTTTTCAACAAAGTTGGTCTGCTTGTTTAAGCTCATCAGGAAGGGGGAAAAGACAAGTACAGGTGACTATTAAGACAGTCTTCAAATATAAAATTGCTTCCTAACTAGCTTTCTGCTGCAGAGTACCTGTAAAGAGCAATTAACCCCCTCAACTCTCAGGTTAAACACCTCAAGCCTCTTTAGGAGCAAAGAAGAGGCATAACCTGGAAAAATAGGGGGTCATTCAGCAATAATCTGCTCTTCCCACTGATCACTTAACTTTCTGGATATGTTCCCTGGCCTAATGCACTGGATCACTGAGGAAAATCAGCACTTTTAAGAGTAGTTACACAGCTGAAGTAAAGACTGTAACAAATGCTAAACACTTCAGATTCCAACATGCACCACTTTATTCCTAGAAGCGAAGACAGTCTGACCTGTGCAGCTGAAGCCACACTTACAAGCATATTACAGAACAGGAAGAGTAACATTGCTTGGAGGCCTTTGCACCACCTGCTTTTCCCATCCCAGTTCTGCTCTGTGTGCTAATTAGGTTGAAAATAATCAAACGAACACTTCACATTGGCAAACTCCAATTCTAGCAGGCTTTAAGAAAACATTTGCCCTTCCTGCAAGCCATAAGGTGGATTTTATTTTGCTCCACCTCTAAAGTTGTGTGTTACTAGTGCCCACGGGATGATCCTTGCTGCTTTCTTCCCCATCTGCCTTCAGCAGGTGAAAAGTGGGCCTTGACCCAATCCACAGTCCACCAATATATCATTACTTTATAGCATGAACTTTTCTTTTGTCTCTCCATTAACAGCAATAACGGGTTGGGAAGGCATCCAAACTCTTTTTAAGAAGGATACAGCTGTTTTCTAACCATTTTTACCAATCACAGTGCTACAGTATAACATGGTTATCAATATAAATCACTTACTGCAAGTTGAAAAAGCAATCTACAGTGCCAGTACGGAGTCTGCTGTGAAATCTGAATGGCTTTGCGTAACAGAGGTTTTGCTGTATCCACTGAATTCTGAAACAGAAACATGCACAACATAAAAAACCAGGCTACTGGGAACTTCATCACTAACAATAACAACTTTTAAACTAGTTGTATTCTGTGTTGATCCCCCATTAAAGTCTCACAGGTCAGGAACCTTAAAACATGAAAAGCAACAAAACCAAGTATTTAACACACAGGCCCACACATCTACACTTGACTAAAACTCTGTTCAAGAGTATTTATTAGCTATTTAACTTCTTTGGCCGCTATTCTAATGTGCGCTTTTTGCCTGCACTTGAGAGAAAAAGCAAACATTTTCTTTAGAGAAAGTAAAGACTAGTTAGGGCTCTTCCGGAGAAAAAGAATAAAAATAGACTAGGAACACAACAAAAGCCTGAGGAAAACCATCCACTTCCCTCCCTCCCCCCAAATTAGCTTGTCTTTGTCCAAATGAGGGCTAAAGAAATAGTTTGGCCAAGTAAACTTCCTTTGCTGTGGAAGACCTGCATTGCAATTCCATCAGGAACTTTCACGATAAGAAAGGCCAAGAGTCTTTCAGGCTTACACCTTAGTACTCTACATTTACATTGCAGCGGACCTCTAAAAATTTCATAAATCCTATTACTAATGGCGATAACTACTCCAAGACCAAAGACACTCAAATTAAATGCAGCAGGACAACCGACAACACCTGAAATAGTCTCAGTGTACTCACCTCCTGACAATACAGTTCAGACAGAAGGCTGGCTGCCTCAAACTTAACATCTTCAAACTGGGGAATCTAGCAGCATCAGAGTTAAGTAAATATTAAACACTGTCTGGAAAACAGCAACAGCCCAATGACCAAAAACCCTTAACAGAACATAGATGTTAGGAAAGCGTCTCCCAACCACAGAATTAGATTAAAAACACCAGCTAAATCCCCATCCCCAGGGCCAGGCTCTCTCTCCGCAGAGGTGTTTTGTTATCAAAGCCCCCCACTGCAGGAGCAAGGTGGTCGGGCAGCGATGCTCCTTGCCCAAACGGACAGCCAGGAAAAGGATACTTGCTGGGATATCAACCACTGCAAGAGAAGACAGGGGGTTAGTCTGCAACCACCACAGGCCAGCCCCACTGACAGGGCCCCCCAGCAACCCTCCCCTCCTCCTCCGCACACACACACATCCCCCCACTCCTCCTCCACACATACACCCCCCCAGGGCTCACCGCCTTCTCCAGGTGCCCGCGGGCCTGGTCGCCGTTGCGGGTGTGGTGGTAGAGGACGGAGCCGAGCTGAAGGTGGGTGCGGGCCTCCATGCGGGCCGGGGGCTTGCGGGGCAGCACGGCCTGCAGGCAGTGCACGCAGAGCCGCACCTTGGGCGGGCTCGACGTACGGAAGTGTTCGGCCAGGCCCAGCAACGCCAGGTACCACGACTCCCCACCGGCCGCGCCGCCGCCCGACCCCGACCCCGCTGCGGGCCCAGCACCTCCGCCGCCACCTCCTCCTCCGCCGGCCCCCCCGCCGCCTCCGCCGCCCGCCTCCCCGGAACCCGCCGCGCCGCCCGCCGCCGGCTGCGGCTGCTGCTGAGGCGGCGGTTGTTGCTGAGGGGCCGCGCCGGCCGCCGAGCCCGACGCGCCCGCCGCCACCGCCGCCATCTCAGGGCCGCCGCGACAACACGGGCGGGAGGGGAGGGGCGGGGGCGAGGAGCGGCGCGCAGGGGTCGACGGGATATGGAGTCCGCCCCGCCGCCACCGCCGCCACCGCCCGCGCGGGCCACTGGGAGGCGTCTGCCCGCCTCAGGCGCTGATGGGAAATGGCGGGACGCGCGCCGCCTTATGGGAGTTGTAGTCCTACCGGCCGCCGCCGCCGGGCCGCGTCCGGGGGATGGGGAAGGAGCGCGGCGGCGGCACACACCCCACCCCCCCGCCCCTCAGCGAGCCGGTTCAACCCCCTGACCGGCTCTCGGTACCGCGGGAGGCGCGGGGAAGGAGGCGGGGTGTCCCCTCCAACTCTGGACTACATCTCCCAGAAGCCTTTGCGGCACACCAGCCTGGCGCCGCCCGCCCCGCCGGGCGCGCTGCATTCTGGGACGGGAGCTCCAAAATGGACAACCCGAGGGATGCGCCAGGTACGGCTGGTCCTGCTGAGCTACCCCTCCCCTCCTCCCCGACCTTTGCCCTGCCGATACCCCTCCCCGGCCGGCTGCAGTGTACCGGGCTCGGTGGCCTCCCCGCCGCTGTGTGGGCACCGACCCACCCGCGGAGACGTCGGGGGGGGGCCGTAGCAGGGCCGTGGCATCATTCCCCCCCCCCGGTATCTCGGGGAGGCCCCGAACCCCGCAGCGTTAATTTTCATTCCCCCCCCTTTTCCCGTAGGGAAAGCGAGCCGGTGGTTTGGGGTCGCGCAGTCTAAATCGGCCAAGACGAACGTGAATATTCTTCACCAAGAGGAGCTGATAGCGCAGAAAAAGAGAGAAATTGAGGCCAGGCTGGAGCAGCAAGCGAGACAGAATTCCCTGAGCATACAACAGCTACCTCTGTTTGGAGAGTACGTGTGAATTATGGTGCTTTTAGATAGGAGCTTCGCTGGCAGAAAACGGGCATGTTTGTCAAATGAAACTGAAGAGATGAGCTTTACAAAGCTCTTGCGCTTGGAGGTGAATACTGAGAAAGTTGAAATTGATAATTGTATAAAGGTTAGAATAGGATACTTGCGCTTTAATTGATCCAGACAGATTTTTCAGCTACTAGGGAGAACAGATAGGTGCTAACAGCAATTGTATTTTTAATAGGGTGTTACTACGCTTCCCTTCTGCTTCCTGTTTGTTAAGTTTCTTATAATTGTGACTCCTAAGAGTTAGCACAGTTCCCCAGTTAAATGTTTGCCTGGGGGTTTTGGAAGCAGGGTAGTGTAACAGAGCACAGAAATCCTGTTTCAATGGAGTAGTAAACAAGCCAGGTGGAGAGTGTGGGTAAATGCTGTAAGCAGCAAGTTGAATAGTTCTTGTGCTTTTGAAAACGTGTTTTCAACGTTAGATGAGAGAAATTAGTAGTCACTGGCATTTGTCTTGTATTCTTCTCAAAATAAATGCATGTGAGGAGGGCTGGGGAGGATGATGAGTACCATCACCGACTTTTCTTTTTCTGTTCAGAGATGACAGTACTGACAATGAAGCCTGTGTTTCCAACAAGTTTGTTAATGATGGCAGTTTCCTCCAGCAGTTTCTCAAGCTGCAGAAGGAAAAGTCAAGTTCTGGTAGGTCGACTTCTGAGCAACAGGAGGCCTTCCTTTTCCTGGTGATACCAGCTTTGTGTGAGCTGCCTCCATGTATGTTCATTTTAGAAACCCTGCTATGAGCTGTTACCAGTACGAGTAAGTTCTAAAGCAATGATGATCCCTTTAATTTGGATTAAAGTCTTTCTTCAAGATGCGATGGGGTGGTTTGCCCTCTTTCCCTCTATAGGTGCTGTAAAGGCAAGCATCTCTCTTCTAGCTTGAATCTCGCATTGCAAAAAATCATCACAGCTCTCATTTCATTATGTAGCTTTTACCAGTCAGTGTCTTTAACTTACTCTGAAAATAACGGCCTGTTGCAGCTGTAGTACTGCCTCAGTTGTTATTTGTAACCTTCTGAGATTAAAACAGTAAGGATACACAGGAATTATTTTCCCCTCATTCTTTTCTAAGAACCTCCCCCAAGTTCTACTAATAACTCGGCAAACACTTCTGCATCAAATGCTGGGAAGAAACCTATGCTGTTTGGGAAGCGCCCCGGTCAGGTCCTGAGCAGCATGCTGCACCAAGCGAAGAACTACTCCCATTCCAAACAGACCCCAGTCGTTAACCGCCTCAGTGTGTTTCAGTCGCCAGATGAAGATGAGGAGGAAGATTATGAGCAGTGGTTGGAAATTAAAGGTAAATGACGCCTTGTACTATGTTGTTTGTTTTGGGGTGCAGGTCTGCTTACCCTAGTGATAGGAGATGAGTGTGGGAACAGGATTCCTTCAACGCTTTTCCCCAGTGGAGGGTTGGGGTTTTTTCCTTATGCTGTGAATTGGTAGTCTTAGCACAGTTCCTGTGTGCAGACTTTGCATCATGAAGTATAAATGACACCAGTTAACGCTGGTGGACTCCTCCAAAGCCAGCTTCATCAGAAAAGCTGAGGGCTGAATTAGTTATTACTGATCCAGCCTGAGCTTGGTATGGGAGATGGGTGACTCGCCATAGTTAGACCGGATCTGTTTTGTGCCTAGGGAGATTTATTTTCTCTTGAGTTATTAAGACAAGTGCTAGACCCATCTATAAGTCTCTGCGAAAATAATGTGTAGAGAAGAAATATGTTCTGCTCTTAATGGAGTTTGATTGTTTGCTAATCGTAAGAATTCTGCTTTCGTACAATTGACAGGTATTATGCCTAGTGCTGAGTTGTCTAGAAAATATATAGATATAATGCTTGTATTTAAAATGGAATTTTAGTTTTTTAAATGACAGAAAATGAAAAGTCCTCAGTTTGGGAGTGGCTGTGTAGGAGGAAAAATTGTATGTGTTAATAAGATTACATGTTGGTTATGGAACTATGATTGGGTAAAATCAAAGTTCCTGCCTCTTTTCAAAGTTTCATTAGAAAAATCTCACCTCTAGGTCTGACTGCTTTAAGTAGGGTAGACAACCAATGAAGAATATTGCAGCATTTAAATAACCAAGTTTATCTGGATAACCTTGGCTAGGAAGCCAGAAGGCAGATTTGCTTAATAATCTGAATTTCATGCGTGCATATTAATCAAGTATAAAATTAGATTGGAGTTGCTAAATAAGTCACACTAAGCTTTGTGTCATAATTTATTTCATTCTATGTGTACAAAACCATGTCTAGCTATTTGTGGTGGGATTTATAAAAGCATAATCTTAGCAAGTCTGAACTTAAGCGTGAAATGCACTGCAGGAATGTGAGAAATAGCCACTGGCTGCAGAGAGCAAAGATGGAATATGAACCCTTAATTTAAAGATCATGGGTTCGAATCTAGTCTAGATCAGTGTGGACACCTCTACTCCTGTGTGCTCTTTGTTCAGCGCCCTACCCAAAATATTGTTGTCTAGACAAATGCCTGTGTTTAGTTCCCATTGAATGTGTCCTGCATCAGCTCTGTAATTGTTGTCAGTGTTAGTGGGTTCCTTTCTTGGTGCAGAAGCCAAAATACAGTTTCTTGGAGACTGAGCTCTCCTCTTATCGCTGGTGGGATTCCCTCCAAGTGAGGGTTGAGACACGGGCACGTGCCAGCAGGAAGAGCTATATGCTCCAGCTACACAATCTGCCTCTGCTAGCTGGATACAGAGCGATGTCTGGGGAACTGGAATCTGTAATCTTTAGTGAGTAATGTGGCTGTTAAAACCAAATTCATGTTCCTCCCCACTGTGTTTCATATGGAGTAGAGTTGTCAAAAGCAAATTATGTTGCAGTTGAAGTTGCACCCTAAACTGTGACGATCCAAATCTTAGGCTTTTCCTTGTAGAAAAAATCTAGACAAAATATTAACTTCCTACTAGGGGAGTGCAGAGGCTGACAGTAACCTAGGGATTGTAATTTGTACAGCTGTGTAAGACTGGATCCCCCATTTCATCCTTTTTCTTCCCGTTCCACTTTTGTCTGCCGCCGTGGTTCTTAGAAGTAATGTACCTGTTGCCTGTTTGGTGTGTGAGTTGAACCCCAGTACTGACAGCCTGCTTAAAGTTTTACCCCCAGAGGATGCGGAGACCCGACAAGTGGTGGAAAAGCTGGCTAGGTTCGTGGCTGAAGGGGGACCAGAATTAGAGAAGGTCGCTATGGAAGACTACAAGGATAACCCAGCTTTTTCGTAAGTGTGATGATAACTCTTGTCTTTCAAAGCAGAACGCTGTCTCTTTGTAGGAGGAAAATAGCAGCCTTGTGTATATGGTTCTTGCAGATGCGCTTGGTTTAATTATCATTGGGTGGATTTGAGCTTTGTTACAAGTAATTGTTTATAGCTGGGGAAACAGGCAGAAAGTGATACTGTGATGATGCTGAGGAGGCAGATCAGCTAGCATTAGGAACACAGCCTGGGAGGTTTGGCTGCCTATACAACATCTAGCATACGGGGATACTGGACTCGATCTCGCAACTGGTTTTGTCTCCTCTGCCATTGACACTCTGTGTGGCTGTGGACAGAGGATTCCTTCCTATATCAGAAGAGACTGTTATTTATTTCCATTCAAGTGACAAAAAATTTGGATGCAAGTCCTTAGATTAAAGCTATGTGTATTTATACATGCCGAAGACTTTGTAATCCACATTTTAAGTGTATTCTGAGTATCTATTTTGTGGGTTTTGGTTTTGAGCTGTTTATATGCCAGAGTATCAATGTTTGTATAGTTGTTGCTGATGTATATTTTTTGTCCTTTTTTCCCCTCCATCTTCACCCTAGGTTTTTGCATGATAAGAACAGCAGAGAATTCCTTTACTACAGAAAGAAAGTGGCAGAGATAAGAAAAGAGAATCAAAGTTCTCAGGCATCCTCTTCTCAGAAAGGTAATTAAGACTGGGATCTGGAGAATACGAATTGCATAAGTTAAACTTGACTTCTTCACTCTCTGTAATTGCTTGTTAGGTCTGTTCTGGAAACGGTTGGAGTGGATATTTGGCTGTCAATCTGCTGCTTGTAAATAAAATTTCAAAATGGAAGGAGATGGTGATGAAACATCACCATGATGACATCAAACTCTTGTGCCAAAATGACTGTTCCCCAAGCCCACAGCATGCTATATCATGTTCTACGTAAAGAGCTCTTGAAAGAGATTTTCCTCATATTTCTCCAAAATACTTAAAGTGAACTAATATGTTTCTCCATTGCGTGTGTTCTGGAAAGTGTTTCAGCCCTGAAAATGCATTTAGGAAAAGTGCTTTTTCTCAGGTGTTCTTATTTGGTTTGTTGTAAATGAAAATTGTTTGTTGGTTGAACATAATCCCCATTTCTGCTGCCGTTTCCTTATCTGAAGCTTTTATTTTCTGCTTGGGACATAAATCCTTGCAAGTAAGGGACTGTGCTTTTGGGTAGGAAAACAGCAGAAGTGGATGTTCTGCCAACAGACAGGTGGTGTGAGCAGTGGAATCTGGTTAACTGTGTTGAGACAGAAATTATTTAGTGAGTGAAGTGTGGTCTGTGGGCCAGGCATTTATCGCTTCTAGTCCAGCCTCTGTTTCAGGCCTGCTGTGTGGCCCTGGCAAATCACTCAGCCTCTCTGTGTCAGCTTCCTTTTCTGTGGAAAGGAGTCTTAATGCAATTTGGCTGTCATGCTGATGAGTTAACAGCTCAAACAAATCATGGTTTAATAGACTGTAGGCTGAAAGAGCTTGTTACCAATATCAACTAACTGATACAACAGTTTTGAAGCTAAGCAGTATTATCCATGCTTTACAGGTGTGGAATACTGAAGCAAGGAAAGGTTATGACTTGTCCATGGCTTATAATCATGTCTTCTGCCTCCTGGTCCTGTGCCAGCACACTGGAGTACTGGCACTGGTACTGTGCAGGTAGCAAATGTCATATAAGGCTGTCGTGGCTAAATAACGTATTTGCCTGGCTCCTTATAAACATCAAATATGCTTGAAATATTAATGATCAGAGCCTTCTGTGTGCCTTTGGACTAAGGCTGCAGTAGCCACCTCTTCCAAGTGAGGAGGATTGGGACTGTTCCATGGAGAATTTCCTCTGTCCTACAACCCTCTCCTAAAATGGCCAGCAGATGTGTAGTGACAGTAGGTACAAGTGGGATTACAGTGCAGTATTAGTTTGCCACCTTTTCTAAGGGCTTCCCATTTCTCCTGGGGACGTTGGTGGCAAAGTCTTTAAGTAGAGATAATTGTGAGTGCTGAGGTGTAATCCTATGGGAAAGTGCCTGACACGAGGAAGAAACAGACTTCCTCTGCTGTAGAGAGAAACAAGTGTCCATCTTTGAAGACAAAAGCTGGTTTGTCTGTTAATCTGCTCTCATCTAGCTCCTGGCACAGAGGAAGCTGATGTGTGAATGGGCACTCCTCTGGTTACAAAGTTGTTGTACAACCTTATGCAATATCATGTTTTTGTGATATAAACTCTATGACTGTTTATGTGTAATACTTCTAAAAATTAAACTCGACCTTTTGCCCTTATTCTGCTCTTGGGGTTCTTAGAACAGATAGGCTATGACTGTTGCTTGTGTGAGTTGGGCCCAGTACTGACAGCCTGCTTAAAGTTTCACCCCCAGACGACGAAGAGACAAAGAACTCTGCTGAGAAACTGGCCAGGTTCATAGCAGACGGGGGTCCCGAGGTGGAAGCTATTGCCTTGCAGAACAACCGAGAGAACCATGCTTTCAGGTAAAGGAAGAAACCTGCTACTGAGTGTAATGTGGTGGAGCTTGGATGGGTCTTTTTTTTTTTTTTAAATAGGGAAAATAATAGACAGGCTTGTGATAACTCTGAAGTTGCAAGGACAGTGCACTTATATAGCACTGATACTTTTACATTCTCAAACTTCACAGTTTAAAACAAGCCACAGAGAGAGAGAAATCGATTTGCTTTCCCCAAAATTAATTTACGACTTCCACCCCTCCTCACCTGCTTTCTGTTGCAATGTGCTAGTATAATTCTAACCTTTATACTTTTCCCTATAGCTGTGCTTTGGTGTGGGCCCCCATCCACCACTCATACCGCTGCTGTCCAATTAATTTCCTGGGTTGCTCTTTACACAGCATCTTCACTAATGTACAGGTAGCTCTCCTTCACCATTAGGTCCCCCTTTGGAATATCTTTTTCAGCCTTTCAGGTGTGAATTGTTCTCCTCAGTGCTCACTGACAGCTGTTTAATGCCTCCCTTTGGTCTCATCCATGTTTCATTTTTCTGCTCTTACGAACAATTTGGTGTGTTCTCTGGAAGTGAAGTGGGGCTCAGGAAGCCTTATTTTGTTGCTGATATTTTCGCATTTTATTGGTTGCCTTCTGGCCCTCTGGGGTACTCCCCTTGTGTTGTGAATTTCATTAGACAGATGTGCTAATACCTGAGGTGCTTCATTATTTGCTTTAAAAGACCGCTGTGATCCCACCTGGGCACGGTCAAGTTAAACACTATCTCCTCTGTTAGGATTTCATCAGGTTTGCCATAGGGGGGAGTCCCGTCCTGCCCTTGGCTAGGTCCTGAAAGCAATCCTTAATGCTGTTATTCAAATGGAGGGATGCAAGACCACATTTGGTGAATTTTAAAAATACGTTAGAGAGCTCTTTGTGTTTGCCTGTACATGTTGTGTAGCGATAGATGGGAAAGGCCTGTCATCTCTTATGTTTTCTTGTGGGAGCAGGCACTGTCCTGAGGAGAGGTTACATCAAGTGTTAAACTGGCCCTTTAAAAAGGGAAGATTGTAGAGGAGTTAGGAATAGACAGGTTTTCTGTGTGAAGTGTTTAAACTGGAGTGAGTGCAAAAAGATAACATGTTTGTAACAAACATGACTGTTGCTTTTTTTTTTTTTTTTTTTTTTTTTTTTTTGCATAGCTGCTAGATTGAGGATTGTTCATATTCTTCCCACAGAGACTAAGGAGTTTTATTTTACTCAAAAGGTCAGAGATGCCTATTTCTGGAAGGGGTAGCAAATAAAGCAATGTTTTTTTGTGTATGAGGGAACAGAAGGAGGAGTCATGGTGTAATTAAGCAGACTGGTAATGTCAATGCTTCTAGCTTGAATAGAGGGCTGTGAGCAGTTTCTTTAGGCAGTGGTTTGGCTTTCCCTTGGTAAGACCTGAATGTTTGTTTTCTTCTGTGAACTGAAACCTGACATGTTGTGGAGCCCTTGCAGTTTTTCCAAACATGCTCTGGAAGGCAGGTGAATTCTGGGGGAGGACCTTGCAGTTTCCACAAATGTAACATGATCCTTTTTAGTGCCATGTGTTTATTTGGCACCAAAAATAGCTGTGGTTTGCTCATGAATGGCAAATAGGCTTCCTGATCCCAAAGGCTTGCAGCCTACCTTGCAGGAGCACATGGAGCCCTGCATTGCATGCACATACACACAGGATGGTGCTGGAGAGCAAGGAAGTGTGTGGGAAGGCTAGTTGTGCAAGAGCATTGCAGGAGAGAAAAGCCCTAACCAAACCGTGCTATATCCAACCCCTGCATAGGACTGTTACATACAACTTTTTTTTTTTTTCCTTTACTTTACAGGTTTTTGTATGAGCCAAACAGCAAAGGCTACAAGTATTACCGGCAGAAACTGGAGGAGTTCCGTAAGGCCAAAACCAGCACTGTGTGTGCCCCCTTGCCTGTAGAGTCCAGTCTGAAAAGGAAGACCAGTCCTGAGGCATCACCATCACCTTTGTGCTTACCACCTTTGCCTTTGCCCTTGCCTGTGCCCTCGCCTTTGCCTTTGCCCTTGCCTGTGCCCTCGCCTTTGCCTTTGCCCTTGCCTGTGCCCTCGCCTTTGCCTTTGCCCTTGCCCGTGCCCTCGCCTTTGCCCTTGCCTGTGCCCTCACCTTTGCCCTCACCTTCACCATCATCCTCTACAACTCCACCTGATCAGACAGCTGCAACTACTGCTGCAACAACAACTACAGCTACTGGTACAGGCACTACTAAAAAGAAACGGAAGAGCAGGTGGGGGCCAGAGGAGGACAAGGTTGAATTGCCTCTCCCACAGCTTGTCCAACAGCTGGATTCTCCCTCCCCTCTTTCAGGTTAGTGGGTCTGTATATTGTGTTGAATAACTGTTTTTTTCTGGGGAGTGCATTCTGCCTTAGCACAGCTGGCTTTGTAAACAGAAAACCCAGCGAGTCTTATCTCTTCTTGTAATCTTCTTGGTTGCCAGCCCCCTATCTTTCAGCTAGGTCTAGCAGCTAACTCTCCCCTGTGTGGAAACCCAGATAAACCACTTTATCTCACAGACACCAGGGATTGGATCTTATCGTTCTCCAGCTATCTCTAAAACCCTGCTGTGCTATAGCTCATTACAGCCTCAGCCTCTACACTATTTAGGGCTATTTCACTTCAGGAAGAGAGTCTGTCAGAAAACAAATATCAAAGGCTGAACCGTGCTTATTCCCCATGGTAGGATAAAATCCTTGGGCAGCACTTCCATCTCACTCTAACCGATCAGAAGGCTAAATGGGAATAGCTGTTCCCCAAGTGCTGGAGGATGCAAGTATAACTTCCAGTTCCAATTTATACCCATTTCAGTTCATTTGATTACAGACAGGGTTCACAGTCCTCATCCAGTGTTGAGGCTCATGCTCCTGTTACTTCACCTGCCAAGTTCAGCCAGGGGGTGCAGCTCTCTTCAAGTGTTGGAAGATAATTCTTCCAGTTGAGGCACTTCTAGGGAGCTCTCAGAGGTTGAACTCTGGTGGCCCATCTGTGCATGTGCAGATAGGTAATTAGGCAGGCAGTTAGAGATGCATACAAAAATTGAGTCAGTCAAGGACAACAGGTGAATGTAGACATTTAAGATGGCATCTTTGAATCCCTTGCCCAGTTAGTGTGGTATGGGGAAAGGATGTGAGAAGGAGAAAGAGAAGACGTAAGATAAGGCAGTCGGTGTTGGCAAACTGAGAGAATTAATAGTATGAGGCTAGAGTTATAGGAAGAGTAGTAAGTACCTCAGTAAGGACCTTTTACAAAAAGCAATAGCGGAACAGATGAAGTGGGACAAGTAATAGAAAACAAGCTATAATTTTCTGAGCTGCGGGGTGAGACCACAGATAATTCTCAACACGTGGTCATCCTGCACAATTCATTGCTTCAGCAAGTCTGTGGGTCTTCTGCTTTGGCTGGGCTTTAGAGGAGATAATTGCTCAACCCATTAATAGCTTTGATTGCTAGGCTTGGGTAAGATGTAGGGTTGGCTGTATATGCTGTGGTGTCTGTTGGTTCTGCAGAGGTCAGGAAGGAAGGAAGGACTCTTATCTCCTAATCCAGCACTTCAAACGTAGATGAAGAGAAGTTCCTATGTAATTCTGTCTTCTGATCACAGCCCTATACAGAAGTCTTGGCTATACATCTTGTACATACAGGATGAGATACCAACCTGGGTGGCTTATTCATTTGACCTTGAATTGCTTCTCATAGTAAGACAGAAATCAGATGCAAAAGTCTTTCCTGATTTTTTACCTCTGGAGTAATTTTTTTTTTCTTGCAGACAGTAATGAAGCTTCGATGATGAAGCTGGGCAGGCGCTATCAAAACAAGCATCAGATTCCGTCTTAATACCTCCTGCTGCAATGGGGGGGCTGCAAGGGTATCCATGTGCTCATTCCAGCATGCTTCCTGCTGAAATCTCCCTTGGCTCTTTTAGCCTCCCCTTAATTAGACAGGGACATGCTCGTTGTGTTCATGCTCACTTTCTGCAGGGCTTTGTGTCAAGTAGAAGAAAAGGACAGCAAACAATTTGCCAGGCATAACAAATCAACCGTTAATGCGCTGTTAATGCTCTGCAGGGGGAGGGATTTTTTTTTTTATCGGTTCAGATGGACTAATCCCTTTTCAGAATTAACATCTTCAACCTGACAGGTGAAGAGAATTCCAAATTACACTCCTGGTCCTGTGGAAGGTTAGAGTTGCACAGTATGTTTTGGTACCTAAATATCTATGTCTTAGTCCTTTATCCTTAGCAATTGTTTTGGAATTAGTGGAGGATTGTTCTGATTCTTTTCCTGTCTAATCTTAGTAATAAATCAGTATCATGGAGAGGAGAAAGTGTAGCCCTTTTGGACAGAAACAAGGCTCCTCTTAAATGTACTGATATCAAAACACTTAACTGCATATGTACTGCAGGGACTAAAACATCTGAAAAGCTGAACAGAACAGAGATACTGTGATTAGTGAACTCTGTGGACTAATGGGAAATTACAGGTTGTCGTTAGAATTTTCTGAAACCTAATATTGGATTGGTTTAGGTCTGATTAGTTTTAATTGAGTAAGATCTGCAGACTATGAAGCAAAAAATCAGGCACTTCTGTATTGGGATTTCTCCTGCTGTCCTTAAAGGACATTCACTTCTCTTCTAACAAGCTCTTCTTCAGGCATGTGGGAAAGGGATAAACCTTCAGGTAGTCTTCTGCCAATGCTGCAGATAGACTGCACCATTAACCCTGTAGGCAAAGCTGATGTCATTCAAGGAAAAAAATGTATTTTTCCCAGGCCTGCTGAACATGAGACTGAGAAGCAACTCCTTATCTTTTGCACAGCGTTTGCCTAGTGCTAGACCAATGTAAGGAACTTACCTTAGCTATTTTTATGCAAATTCAGTGACTGATCTTATTTATTAATAGACTTTTCTATCTTCAGATGTGGACTTGGGGTGGAGCTTAGCTTTTTCTGTCAACTTTGCCTGTATCGTGATACTTTGGGCCAAGCCTACAAAAATATCTCCCAGAGCTAAATTTCTGCAGTGACTTTCAGCATCTCTCAGCATAAAGTCTGCAAGGTACCAGAGCAGTCAGACAAACCAGATGTAGTTTTAGCACAAGAAGGAGCAGTGGTGTATGCTTTCTGAGAAGTAAAAGAAGATGCTATAGTCTCACCTTTCTCCTTTAAGGTGGTTATATATGCTGGCAAGCCACCAGCTCACAGGGCCTCTAGAGCCATGCCTGGCTCTTAGCCTGAGTGTTTATGCAATTCAGAACTAAGCCAAAGAGCTGCTGACCTCTGTGAAGGGCAGAGAGTCTTCCTCGGTGCATTCAGAGAAAGCTTTCCCATGCCCTGAGACAGGAGGTGAATCTTTGACTAGGGCTGATGCTGAAGTGCCTCAGTCTCACATAACATTTGGGGCCAGATTCTTCCTTATGTGGAACAGGCGTAGTGTGTTCATTAAAACTGTTTCCAATTCTCAGTGGTCTCCAAGACAGAAATTGGGCTGTTTATCAATAATAGATAGGTTTATTTTTCTATTTGTTCTTATTTCTTGGGAGCTGAAAGTGCGTATCCTAGCACCAAGCCTAGCGGAACACGGCTTCTTGCTTCCCTCCTCTTGGAAAACCTCTTGCAGTGTTTTACATAACTCTTCCTGCAGAGTTGACTCCCAGTGCTGGTGTGAATGTGCAGAGGCTGTAGCTGTGCAAAGGAGGGTGGATGCGCTATTTTATGTTCTCCTTGGGAGGCTGGAGTTAAGGAAGCCACTTTGCAGTTGTGGAGTGCTCAGCCAAAAGTGTGTGAGAAAGGAGGGGAGATAAGAGTGCTCAGATCAATTGCCCTGAGTGCGAATAAGAGGAAGGGAGAAGATGACCCCTGGGGCCTAATTAGCATGCTGTGTAGACATTTGGTGTCATGAACAATGATCCTATTATTACCGGGCTTCATAATTAATAGATAATGAATAATTAATGAAGCATCATTTAACTGTAGTCTGGACTTACATTCAAATGGAGGTTTTTGCAGTCATTAGGAAGAAATCCTTTTCCTTGTATTGAAAAATGCAGCGCGCTTTGAAGTGTGGTTGTGTGTCTTCTTTTAATCCCTTAAATATTTAACTGTTGGGATCTTAGCTCTGAGGTGCTTTAGAGGGGAGCTGCCAGCCCTGCTATATATATATATGAACCAAGTTTGCAAGACAATCTCCATTGTAAATCTCTTTTTTGCAGCCCCAGCAGTGTTTCTGTTACTTTCTTTCATGGTGCAGCAATTACAAATAGGCTTCCTTTTTTCCCCCTCTCTCTTTCCTTTAACTTGCCCTTTGAATTCAGAGTGCTGTATGGTCATTTTAAATCAGTAGGTGCCCTGTCCAGATAATGTTAATACCTAATTTCAAGGCTTATCTGATAAAATGGCAAAAATCATTCCAAAGGAGGAGCTTCCAAAAGGGGATGCTGCAGAAAAAGGAGGATACAACAATGGGATTGTCAAGCAGAGACTTAAAATGCCCCCTCTTTGAAAGCAGGGGCAACATCCCTAGCAATATGGCTCTTGAGCCTGTAGATTAGAAACTAAAATCTCCTTGGGGAATGGCAACTTCCAAAAGCAGCATAATGCTCATGTCTTTATTCTAATGTGGTCATTTGCTTTTCATTTTGAATGAAGTTGCTGTTTACATAGTAATCAGCAGACACTTACGTGCACAGATTGGACGATATGCTGACAGGCTCAGATCTGCTCGTGACTCAATTCTGAATAATTAAGTATCACTCCTTGCAATGGCAGGGGTTCAGGAGGAAGCCTTATGAGGAGAATTAATCTTAAGGAGGAATGATTTTTAAGGCATGGTGTAGCAGATTGCCATGCACTGTGACCTCTGAGGATGTGAGACATAGTTTATGAGTCTGCTAACATGATGTGGGCAGAGCCTTGGACCAGGGTGAGAGAATACTCTGAGCTGGCTGGTGAAGGAGGTGCGACCCAGTGGCTTTCCTGCTCCTGTGGTTCTGAAGTCCTACCAGGCGGTTGTTCTTCAGTTAAGTGTCTTGATGCTGGAACCATGAAATGAGTATAAAACTTCATGTGGGGATCTTGAGGTGTGGTTTCACTGGTCTCAACAGCTGTCTCAGATTTTTTGAAAGTCTTTTAACATGTGCTTATTACAGTTCAGGACCTCAAGGGTCTTGGTTATGAAAAAGGGAAACCAGTTGGTTTGGTGGGTGTGACGGAGCTCTCCGAAGCCCAGAAGAAACAGCTGAAGGAGCAGCAGGAGGTAATGCCCTGAAATGATTTCCAAATTAATATTGTGTTGCAGCATGGCTGGGTTAGATGGGAAAACGAAGGTGGAGGTAGCAAAGAAACTTTCCCAGTGGCCCACAAATAAATCTCTAGGATTTGTGCTGAATGCCAAAGAATCATGTGGTGCTGCAGTCAGCAGAAATATTAGAGGACTTTGGGGAATATGAATTAAGCCAGCCAATTGCTGTCCTACCAAACTAAAACCCAAAATCTATAAGGTCTGTTGTGTCACATCTGCAGCTGGTTACGTATTGCTTCAGCAGTGGGGAGAAGGTGAGTGGATGCTTGCGAGCTTTGGGGGAGTGAGAGCAGAACTGGCTTTTGCAAGAACATGAGGGTGATGTTTAAACTGTGGGAATGATCAGATGGCAGCAGTCCTCAGTGTTAATATCAAGGTGCCACTGTCGGAGGAACCAGCACATAATGCTCCTGTTTGATCTGAGAAGCGAGCGGATCAGATCAAGCAACAGCACTGCCTGTTGGGATTTGTAGTTGTCATAACCTGTATTCTGTATGGCAGCTGGGGCGGGTGCGGGCTCTGCACCAGAGCTCTGCGTGCCTCTGTGGCAGACTCTGCTGCCTGTGAACAGGTTGTCTTACTGAGTGCACTGTTGCATCTCTTCCTCTAGATGCAGCAGATGTATGATATGATCATGAAGCACAAGCGAGCCATGCAGGAGATGCAGATGATGTGGGAAAAGGCAATTCAGCAACACCAACATGGCTATGACAGTGACGAAGAGGTGGACAGTGAGCTGGGAACATGGGAGCACCAGCTTCGACGCATGGAGATGGACAAGACACGAGGTGTGTAGGGAGCTGCCATGCAAACATCTTGCTCGCTCTGCTGTTGTACAAAGGCCTCCAGAGGGAGATGTCTGAGATGTCGTTGTTGGCATGAGAGTTGCAGGGTCACTTTTCACTGGTCTGTGCTGTAGCTTCCCTGCCTGTTGAGTGGAGATAATAACCGTCTGTTGCTGTGAGGCTTTATGCTTCACAAACCCTCTGAAATTCCAAGTCAAAGAACACTGTGTTATTGCTGTTTTCTCTCATCTGTGTCTTGGGCAGAGTGGGCTGAGCAGCTGACCCAGATGGGCAGAGGGAAGCATTTCATCGGAGACTTTCTTCCACCTGATGAGCTGGAGAAATTCATGGAGACATTCAAGGCATTGAAGGTGAAGTAGCAGAGACTTCATGAGGCGGTGGCAATGCTTCAGACTTGTCCCGTAGCAGTGAGGGAAAGATCTTAAGCATGCTTAGCCCTTTTTCACAGCAGTTAGCTACCTGGCAGCCTTGAGGTACTTCTGCCCTTACACTGGGAGCTCTGTTACTTCTGGAGGAAACAAGGGGTTAGTTTTTTGCTCTATGCAGAGAAATGGCTGTAGCAAATTAGAGAACAGACTATTGGGACAGTATTTGGGGGTTAGCTGAAATTACAGACAAGCCTCTCGGGCTACCCACTATTTGTCTGCTGTTCCTGTTTTGGATAAGTGGTTGCTGATGCCAAGCAAGGAAATTTGAATTTTTATCCAGATGATTGCAGTAAAGTGAAAATATAAAGCCTACAAAAAGCTTATGCAAAGCACTTCAATACCTGCCAATTCTCCCTAAACTGTAGAACTTCTTGATGCTGGCGCATCCCTCATAATGTTTTCATGTGATCAGCATGGGGTCTGACGTTCCCTGGAGATCCTGGCTTAAATAAGAACTGTATCTGAAGCTTGATCCAGTGAGCAACTTTAAATTCAGGAGCTAAATATTTCTCAGCTTAATCTCACAGTAGCATTCCCTGCTTCTGGCAGATTATGTTATAGGGCTGTGCAGTGCTTCACCATTTACCTATTTTCTTCTCTGTGGTGGTTCAGAACTGGAATCCCAAGAAATCATGCTAGTTATTAATTGTTTGCCAGAACCATCCTAAGTTTGAGTAGCTGAAGCTGGTTTTCCCCTTCTCTGACCCACAAAGATAGGTGCATATAAAAAATAACCAACACTACCTTTTGTGTCTCTGCAGGAAGGACGTGAGCCAGATTATTCCGAATACAAAGAGTTCAAACTGACTGTGGAAAACATAGGTTATCAAATGCTAATGAAAATGGGCTGGAAGGAAGGCGAGGGACTTGGCTCGGATGGACAGGGGATTAAAAACCCAGTCAGCAAGTAAGCAGAGTTGTTCTACTATTGATTTAGTCCTTTCCTCTTGGGCTGATAATTGATGCTGCTAGCCTACTGGAAGCAGCTGCAATGAATGTGACTGTAATTCATCACTTGAACAGAATATGAAATCCTCGCAGCAAAGGAGAAAAATAATTTCTGATTTCTTTGGGGCTCCCTTCCCCCAAGGCGTGGGTTTGTTACTTTACGTCGGGCAGGAGGTATGATCTGAGTCAAGAGTATGTTGTTTCTAATCTCAATTTGCATAGTGCGTTCTTCTGAGAGGTGCCTTCTCGCCAGTTTCCCCATGTATAAAATGAAGATAATACTTGTCTGCACCTCACCTCTCCCAGGGCATGTGAGGATTAAGTCATGTCTTCAAAGTCATAAATTTATTTAAGTATTAAAGAACATGCCTTTTGCATCTGAAGCGCCATTGGTGCCTGCTAGCTAGTCCCTGGTGTACTGTGGGTGAAAGGAGATTACCAATATTTGCTACTGCTAGACCTGTGTTTGAAAGATGTTTCAGTCCAGATCAGAGAGCTTTGTGTGTGATCATGCAACTGTCTTGACGTCACTCTTTTGCACAGAAGTTTTCTGATTTGATCACGCTTTGTATATAATAAAGCTTTATGAGAGTTCTATCCAAAAATAGATGAGCATCTCTTTTTAGGTGGATCATCTGTTGGTAACATATGCTGAACTTCAGAACCAAATATTGGGGATAGGAAATACTCCGAATTGTTTTTTAGCATTAAATCCTTTCAGAAATACCAGTTGTTTGTTTACTGCACAATAGAAAGTATCTCTACAAAGCACTTCTGCTCCACTTTTGCAAGATCTCTCTGGCAACATGCTTATTGGTTCAGAGAAGTCCTGTGATAAAAGATTGCTGTAATCAGAACAGCAAAGCTTACAAACAACAGAAGGCAGGCAGTTTCTATCCCTGACAGGGTTGAACAAGGGTTGTGATTTGCTTAGGCTCCACCATCTCTGATGTTCTTAGAATGGATAAGAAGGTGCTACAGCAGATGGAGAGGAATTGCTTCTGGTTTTGGACTGTTCTGGAGTGACGGAATGGGAGGCAGGCACGTTGTTTAACAGTTCTGCGTACCTCCAGTCAGCGAGGTACAAATTGACGCATTCGGTTGCCAAAGGTTAGTCTGCCAGTCAGAGAACCATTCAGTAGGGAGGCGTCCAAAGCGTAGATGGTATTTCTGTTCCAGCTGTAAAAGGTTAAGCAAATATATGTTGACACTACTGCTTCCATCTAACAATAGCAAGCGTCATTGATTTGGAAGGGCAATGTAGAAATGTGGCAAATGCAATAAGCTGCTCAGTATTAGCTGTCTGTCTTGATGCAGCGCACTCTGTGTGATGATGCCCAGTGCTCCCTGATGCTTGTTCTCTGTGCTCTGACGACAAGAGGCAGCAGGTATTTCTGGTGAAGAGGAAGGTGATCTGTCACATCTGCTTACCTTGGAGGCTTTGTTTCCTCTTTCCAAATAGGGGAACTACTGCTGTGGATGGAGCTGGTTTTGGCATTGATCGTCCCGCTGAGCTAACCAAGGAGGATGATGAGTACGAGGCATTCCGTAAGCGAATGATGCTCGCCTACCGCTTCCGACCAAATCCATTGGTAAGGTCGTCCTGAAACCAGAGCAGAGATAGTGACAAATCCATTGAGGCTTCTATGCGTATCTTGTAAGGGTGGGAGTGTTTCTAGTGCTTAGCCAAGAGAGCAAGTGCTGTGAAAGTTTCTCTTTGATTCTGTTCTCATGCTGAATCAAATTATCGCTACCGAAACATCCGTGGATGTGCAGTTTTCCTTGCTGTGATTTTTTTTTTTTTTTTAATACAAAAGCCCGTGGTTTTAGTTTTGTCTGCTGCATACCAGTATAAATGCTGTGCAGAAAGGAAGCGGATGGCTTGTCCATGAATCCATGGTTTATTTTGAATAATTGTTTTCCTGGTTGCAAAAGGCTTGTAAGTTTGCATTTGCCTCTTACGTTCAGTATGCCAGCACACCTAGAAAGCTACGTTTGTAATTTTTGATGGGCAAACCTCAGGTTTCACTGTCAGAAATGTCACTTTTCAGTGGCTTTTTCAGATA
This sequence comes from Haliaeetus albicilla, assembly GCF_947461875.1. Taxonomy (NCBI): domain Eukaryota; kingdom Metazoa; phylum Chordata; class Aves; order Accipitriformes; family Accipitridae; genus Haliaeetus; species Haliaeetus albicilla. The sequence goes on along the minus strand of NC_091490.1, from coordinate 43,326,677 downwards.
ATTAAGCTCAGATGCTCATTGTTCTGTGAAGACAGCAATTTTGATTCATTTTCTCTTATTTCCCACAGAACAATCCACGACGACCTTACTACTGAGAATATTCTTGGGACAATGTATTTTCAAAACAGTTGTAATTTTACTGTGAAATGTTATGAAACTGCATTATCATTCTCTTATTTGCTAATATTGTAAAACTTATTGAAGTCACAATACCATTTTTCACCCAGAAGAAAGGCCTGCAAGCCCACTCACTGCACACTTGAGTGTCATGACAACTGTGTCGTAACAAGGCCTGGGTGGTTTTCAGAGAGGAGAACAGAGCAGGTGAGAACGGAGATCTTTACACGGTGCCCTGCTGACAGGGGAAGGGTAGCACCAAAGATACCAATAAGACTAGTTCAGGGACTCCATTCGTGTTCAGCTCAGTGCCATGTTACAAGGAATGCATTTTTTGCCTAACAGCAGATCCTCTGTTCAGATACGCAGCTTGGGCTGCTCTTGGGCGGGGGGGGGGAGGTGATGTTGGGGGGTTTGGGGTTGTTTTTTTTTTTTTAATTGCGAATAAGGGACTGTCTCCGACCCAGCTTTTGGGGCTATTGTTCCGTCAGGCTATTGTTCCTTGAAGAACTGGGTTCTGAGGCTGTCATGTAGCCTGAAGTGTAGTCTGACCTTCAACTGACATTGCAAAACCAGTGCCTAGTTGTTTTACCTCTGCCCTGTGGAAGGCAAGGCGTGGATTGGTGTGGAGCATGGCTGCAAGGGTTGAGGGGTGCAGGGCAAGTTCATTCAACTTGAGAGGCATCAGCCTCTTGGTTTCTTGAACACTAAGTTCACCCCAGCTTCCTAGCAAAACAAGAGACTTGCTAACACTTTCTGTGGAGTTGGATGATGAAGAACCAAGCCTTTGAGCACAGCTTATCAAAGGCCATTTGGATTTTGTTGTCATAAGAAACCCCTCCATAAATACAAATTTTCTTCATTCAGTCTGTAAATAAAATTAAACTCATTTGTTCCTTAGTTTTTAATCACTGAATTTTTTGAAAGAGTGGTCTTACTGTGGGTTTTTGTAGGCTGAGAGACTGCTCTAGATCTCTTTCCTTCTGAGCATCTTAGGGAAAACAAAGTGAGGTTGGTTGGTTTGGTTTCTTTTGCATTTGTTTTCCCTCAGTCCGAATACTTGGCGTGTGATTGTCTTTTGTTAACTTTTCTTAACAACATCGAGTCAAGGACTTGGCTTTCAATAAAAACATTTGAAACAGTAAATTCAGTAGGGTTTCATTTTGAGAAAAATCAAAATGCATGAGCACCTTGTGAAGGCACAGAGCTGGCTTGCTGCTGCGCATGGTGTGCCGGCACATTGCGTACACTTGCTACAGCTTGTACACGGCTGATCAGCATGGGCAGTAATCGTGGAAGATTGGGAAATAAAGATAAGAAATCTGGCAGGTGTTCAGTAGGGCCAAGTTTTTGCTCAAATGATTAAGGTCGCTGTGACAACTGCGCATTCCTGGTAAGTTAAGACACCCATCCCTTCAGTTTCTCCCTGTTGTGGCAGCGCTGCTGGGTCTTGGCTCTGGGCTGGCACGAGCTGGAGCTGCTGAGCTGGTTTTCCTGAATCGCCAGAGACTGGAGCACCATGGGGCTGAAGCTGGGCTGCCCGTGTCGCTGCTGGGTTTTTTTATAGAAGGAGAGGTTTGTGGGGAGGCTGCTGGAGGGTGGAGGCATTTTCAGAATCACTTTTTGTTCCAAGTGTATGTAGTACAACATCCTTTCAGCACTGACAGTGACCTGTCAGCAGGGTGAGTGGGCAGGCTTTCCACTATTGCTGATCCGGTCTTTAAAGCTAATCTGATACTACAGCAATCCCCGAGTACTTCACTGATGTCATGTTGGCAAAAGTTTTATTCCTTTATTTCAACACAGTGGCCTCGGTCTTCCTGAGCCCCTTCTCTTGATAACTGTTCCTCAATAGGTGCTTTTGCTCTGCTCTGTTTTGGTTTTTTTTTTTTAACGTTGTAAGTCACGCACTATTCCCTGTGCCCTGCTGCTGGGAGCAGCAGGCAGGGGTCAGTTCTGCAGAAACCTGGCGAGCCACTTAGCGCAGTCCTCCTTCTTGCCATCATTAGCTACAAAGTGGGGATTTAGTCTTCAGAAACCGAATCAAACAGGCGGCTGCTGCGGCATGCCCAGAAGGTCACCAAAGTTGGGCTCTTCTAGATCAAAGTGTAAGTTCCCGGTGCCGGCCATGCAAACGCTGGGCCAGCTGGCGTGAACACGCGGTGGCTGAGCACAAGTCTGTGGTGAGCGTGGCACGAGGATATATTGTGAAATCACCCGCCCGGGGAGAGGCAAAGGTGTTGGTGCTCGTTTGCCCCGAGCAGCTGTTGCAAGAGCTGGGAGACGAGCGACGCTTGTAGAGGGTTTGGTGTTTGGGAAGATCTGAAGGTTATTGTGTTATCATCCCAAATTATCTGGTTTCACCCCCCCTTTTTTTTTTTTTTTTTTTATACAGGGTGTCATGCTGCTTTTTGTACATCTCCCTGTACAAACGGGGCTGGTGGGTGGTTTCTTGTTGCAAAGCCCCATCTCATTACATCTCAACCTCCCTTGCTCTCAGGTGCGCTCCCTTCGCTGTAGGCTGAATGAGCACTGCCTAACGAGCCTTTCCTCATCAGTGACAAGCCACCTTGGTGCTGACAAGGCACATGGGGTGTGTTCTGAGTTCCTCCCGCACGGAGGAACGATGAACAAGCCCAGGGCAAAGTGCAGGGCGGCCGATTCAGCTCCCGGACTCTGAAGCAAGAGGGCAAAAGAGTGACGTGACACAGTGGCATGTTTGTGAAGGTTTTGTGAGGAGGGGGGAAAGGTTGAGTGGCTGCATTGGGGGGGGTGTCTGCTAAGTACCGTGGAAGTTTCTAAGTGCCGTCCCAGCTCTGGATCACTGAGGCAGGTCTCTCCCCAGGCTGGGGGAGAGATAAACGCCTGTGTTTTGAGCAGAGAGCATGAGAGGAGGAGGTCGGGGGAATGCTGGGCTCCCAGCTGGATGCAGAGACCTTGAAACTCCTGCTCTCTGCTCAGTTCAATTCATTATTAAAGGTGGGGATGAAGTGTTGGCTTTCATGTGCTGCGCTCCTTCTCTTTTCCTCTTACAGATCTGAAGAGGTGTGTCTTCCTGGTTCTTTTAAGTACTTAAGGTTTCCAGAATGAATTGGAAAAGAAAAAACACCCAGTCCCCAAGCTTTCAAAGCCTCTTCTGGAGTGCTTTTATCCTTCCCCCGCAGCCCTCAGCACCGTTTCTCAAGGCAGCCCTCGAGCGCAGAGACCAGCACGGACCCTCGTACGGAGACACATGTGTTTAGCTGCTGCCTGCTTCCCCCCCCTCAGGACCCCCTGGCCTTCCTCCCGGGCGGATCGGGCGCTTTAAGGGCGCTGCCTGTTTGCCGGCAGCGGGGCCAAAGTCCGTGGGCTCCGGCAGCCAAGCCGGGGATGCAGCTCCCCGCCGTGCCGGGCGCACTCGCCCCCTCCTTGCTCGCCATCCCCGTAGCCTTCGGCATCAACAGCGCGACCACCTTGGCAGAGTGAGTGCGGGCCTGGGACAAAGCTTGGGGACCGGGATGCTGCGGTCTGGCGCAGGGCACGGTGCTGGGTCCTGTCCTCCGCTGGTCCTGGATGCTGGGTCCAGTCTGGGACTGGGGCAGGGGGAGCATCCAGTCT